>NW_019396304.1:262119-277027 GCF_000591075.1 Eurytemora carolleeae | reverse complement strand
CGAAAATTGTGTTAAAAGTGCATTAAATTCAAATCACAGAAAACAAAATTTTACGGTGATTACTAATTGAGGTGGTGGAGATTACCAATTGAGGAGCGCGCTGGCCGCAAAACAGATTTGGGTGGCGGTTATTACTATTTGAGGAACTCTGGACTCCCTCCCTCTGCTGATCGTTTTGGTTATCTAGAAGGTGCGGTTGCATCCCCATTCATATCATACTATTACAATTCCAGTTCAGATAAATATGTTTTGAACCAAAACTTTAATGGTTCAATTTATGCATTTTGTGATATGGTTAAAAATGTGAGTTTAGAAGGAACAATTAGCTTAGACTTTCTGATGGATGTAGAGAAGTGTAAAGAAGATCGTTTAAAGATTTTTAGTTTAGATCTCTCTGAGGTTACAGATCAAATAAATGCTTCGAATTGCAGGAATTCGTGTAATCTATGGCGTTAAGCTACTGGTTGGGATTATTGCATTCATCATAAATGTAGTTTGTGCTGGATTGTCTATTAGAGCAATGCTGACTACTACAAGTACATCTAGCAGCTGCAGTACTGTAGTTACCTACATACCAAAGGAGAAACTGGAATCCGGGGAGTGTATTATTCATGTTACCGAAGGTTCTGAGGAATCTACTTGGGCATCTGGAGAAGATACTAAGCAGTATTCAAGAATGCAATGATAATAATCTTCAATAAACAATGAAGTGTTCTTCTATATCTTTATATTGTTTGTATATTAACCTATATGTTTGCAATGTGCATTGTGCATTGCACATAATAATCTTCAATAAACAATAAAGTGTTCTTCAATATCTTTATATTGTTTGTATATTAACCTATATGTGTACATTGTGCATTGTGCATTGCATAATAATCTTCAATACACAATAAAGTGTTCTTCAATATCTTTATATTGTTTGTATATTAACCTATATGTGTGCAATGTGCATTGTGCATTGCACATAATAATCTTCAATACACAATAAAGTGTTCTTCAATATCTTTATATTGTTTGTATATTAACCTTTATGTGTGCAATGTGCATTGTGCATTGCATAATAATCTTCAATACACAATAAAGTGTTCTTCAATATCTTTATATTGTTGGTATATTAACCTATATGTGAGCAATGTGCATTGTGCATTGCATAATAATCTTCAATGCACAATAAAGTGTTCTTCAATATCTTTATATTGTTGGTATGTTAACCTTTATGTGTGCAATGTGCATTGTGCATTGCACATGTTATTAAAAAAATGCTGTTCTTAAATCAACATTTATTTGAAATATATAATTAAACTGCAATGAGGGGTTTTAATTCTTTGCTAATTGAAAACAAATGTTTAAGTGCCATTAACAATTTACTACAGAACTTTAAAATATATTTTCTATCTGGTAGCCTGTCAAATATAGAATAGAAAATGACTTGGGTTAGCTAGTTTTCAACCTATTTTTGGTAAACCAAAATATAGGGCTGTATGATTATCAATGTAAAGAATTTTAGGCCACAAAGTCGAATTTTCTTATCTTTTTTACATACATTTACATATACATACACATATGCGTTTGTTATTATCTTTGCAACCCAAATGCGTAAGACCTGAGATATTTTAAACTGTAAATTCTGAGTGTTGGATCAAATAATCTAAGTTTGAAAAATAAAGGTTTAAACCATCTTGTTGCAAAGTTATAGGGATTAGAAAATTTGAGTTTGCGATAAAAGACTCAATTCCTTTCTTTAAAATTAAATTTTTTTATTAATTATTAAGGTTAGAATTGCCTTTTTTCTAGATTTTAACTTTTCATTTTATTACGAAGCTGTCATTTATGCTTTACTTAGGGATGGGCATTTTTGTCTTTTTTCAAAAACGTTTGTTTCTTTTTTTAAGAGATGAATGAAAATCTGGAAACAAAACTATCCTTTTTTGATAGGGATGAAACTCAATTATGTTTTAACAAAACAATCTTTTAATACGATCGTTCCGGAAAAAAATATAGAGCTACCAGAGCAGAGAATTCCACAAGTTCTGTTGAGCAATTAAATGTTGCAGCTGTAAAGCTCATGTTTTCACAAAATTTTTGCCTTTCGCGAAATGCAACCGAAAATTTTCGCATTTTTTCACGAAACGTTTCGTTCTCTGGAAACCCTAGTCGAAAGTGACGTAAATAGCGCAATGCCGTAAATACTATCTACACTAAAATGTTGTTTGATCTGAATTTTTTAAACTATCGCTGATTTCAGCGGGTAGATGTGCTACCAACGGGTGAGGGGTAAGCGCATGCCGCCAACCAGTTTAGTGACGTCATCTGCGGGTCGGATATCAAACGGGGGCGGGTCGCCATCCCCCCTCCCTCAGACGACAACAGATACGAATAATCAAAGACTTTGCTTTTAAATAACTATTTAATTCACTACAAAAGACGACATTATGAAAAGTCAACAGGGTAAAAATATAATGGATTTCTGGAGAAGACGACATTACTTACTATCTATGTCTACCCCAGAAAATGCGTCAAATTTGCGTAGATTTTCTAATGCGCTATCTGTAATTAGCAAAGTCTTTGCGGATAACTACTCTATTCAGAAAATAATTACAAAAAAGTTTTGATCTCTCACCAATAAAAGGCATTAAGTTTCTCGAAAACATATTTTGAGCCTAAATTTTTTAAGATATCAACAAAGAGAATAAATTACAGATAGACAGAGTGGAATTTACTCGTAAAAAGTGTAAAACGGACATTTTGTTGTACTGTTTCCATACTATAGGTGTACTTCACACATTTGTGCTATATAACCTTTTGGGCCCTGGAACATCATTTCATAGAAAAGATTTCTTGAAAATTATATGATTTTCTCTAAATCAATTCTCTGATAGACTGTCATGCATTCCCAAGCATAAGCTTCGATAAAATCAATTTGATGTTTTTATTTTGTAAAAAACATGTTTTTTAATTTGAGGTAACCAAACAGTAAAACCAATATATTTGAAATACTAAAGATACCAAAATATAAAAATTGAGAATGAGGAAGGTAAACGGTTATTAACTCTTTAATTTCAAATTCATAACTTTCATACAGTGGGATTCATAATACTGTGAAATGGAAGGAAAACATTTAACCAATCGTATTCATGTTTGCTAAGTTTTAAGCCTATAGTTAGAAGGTAAAACGGCTCTGAGTCAGCTAAGGGGAAGGCGGAAAGGGGGAAAACAACCCTAGAAAATTGCGGGAAGCTTTTATATGTAGAATGTTATAGATACTTAAATTTTATTTTAAGAATGGATTAAAAACATTTTCCCTGTGGAACAAAAATAAAAAAATGTTTAGTTAAATAAAGATAATACTTTGGTTTTGGCACGCAGGTAGCTTGAATTTTGCTAGTTGGGGGGGGGGGGGCATTTTTTTTGGACCAGAAAACCTCAGAAAGGGTCGAAATCAATGACTCAATACACATTATAGTTTCTCGATTAAAAAAAAAGTAGGGCTGAGGGTTCAGTTTAATCGTCAAACTTTTAGCCTGAAATGGCTTTTTTTGAGCTTTTAACGGCATTTTTCTTTTTGATGCCAATTTTCTTGAAGTAAAAATATTTTATGGCTATTTGTAATAGCTCAAAGGCAAAGAAAAAATATTGCAAAACTGCAGACAAAATATCTATCTAAATTGCCTTTGACAAAAGGAAGCATATTGCATAAATCTTGTAGGGAAGTTTTGCTTTTTTTTGCTATGTGATTGAATTTGAAAAAAATATTTTAATATTTCTAACTCTGAAATTTTTTTCTTTACTGGTTCAACAACCTATGATTTTAATTCATCTATAGCGAATACACACGTTTAAAGTTGTTTAACAACTTCTTTATAAAACAAAGAAATTGGAATGGATATGTCCAGGGATCATATTGTATTAGTGTGATGTACTGCGTATAATTTGTGAACATTTACATGAATTGTATACTTTGAACTCCCTTTCAGGCTGAAAGGGACTGACGAAATTCATACCGAGGGATTGTTTAAATTCCACTCTAATATATTCTATTCTCTTTGACTGTAACCCTCCGGTATGGTGAAGACGACATGAGCTATCTACAGTTAAACCCTAAATAAGCCATACATCGAAAGAAATTATCAAATGTCGTCTTGGCAATTTTTCCATGGGTTTTATAATATTTTACGTAAATATCTGTATTTGCAAAAATAAATAAATAGCCATGTATATGCAGGAACAGTTTTGAAGAGCTCCATATAATCATTTAATTAAAAAACTAAATATCTGTAACATTCCATTATCAGAAAGTGAAGAATACGACTTTTGATGAATTCTTTCGATGTATGGCTTATTTCGGGTTTAACTGTATATTCTTGTGTATCTATGATATCAATAAATTACTTTTATTAGATTGACTTTTAAAATTGCTGTGGTAACACAATAGTAAAGTGATTTGAAATCAATTTAAACATGTTTAAAAATGTTGAATTAGCAAATGAGTGATTTCCTTAATTTCTTCTTTTTATCCATATATATTGATGGAATATCTCGACCCTTTCTAGACCGACTAGACCCTTGATCATCAGAGATATCTAGAAATATTATTCCAATCAGTTTCTAGACCCTCGCTCACTAGAGATATCTAGAAATATTATTCTAATCAGTGTCTAGACCCTTGCTCACCAGAGATATCTAGAAATACTATTCTAATCAGTTTCTAGATCCTTGCTCACTAGAGATATCTAGAAATACTATTTTAATCAGTTTCTAGTTTAAAGTGCTACAAGAGAAGTAAGATTTAGCCCCCTTGGCCCTTACTGGAGAACAATTGGGTAGAGGGACTACAGAAAGAATATATATGGATTATGAACAGAAGAAAGATAGTCACAAAGTACTTGCAGGAACTTAACTTGCTGCAGACTACAAAAACCAACTATAATGGGACTATAATGGGACTATAATGGGACTATATGTAGTGGACAAAAAAGGACTACATGGTGAATTAATAACAACAAATTTCTGTAGACTTTAATAGGGGACTTTATTTAGTGAAAAAACGCTAAGAAACAGATAAAAAGATATATATTTAAAATGAGGAAAATAAGATACTAGGAACTCAGATGAACAGAAGTTTTTTTTTCTGCTTCGCGCGCACATTTACGTCCGAAATTCTAAGTAAATATTTATTTTCTTCAACCCTTAGAAAGTAAAAATTAATATTTTATGAGTATAAAACAGCTCGCAAACATAGTGTTTGAAGAATACATTGTAGATTATTTTTATAAACATCCGAGTTCTTAATCAGTCAAATGTTCAAAAGGGTACTGTTGTGAATTTGAACACGCCACTCTTCAAATGAAGGCTCACTTGAAATTATACCTACATTCTTTTTAAAGAGACTTAAAAGTCGTCTTTTTAGCTTTAAAGTAACAAAACTGATCTCTAGCAGAACTTATTTAAAGGTACTGTAAACGTTGTTTCAAGTGACCCTCCGTCGCAAGGTTATAATGCAAGGAAAGTAAATTGCAGTTGCGTATACTCTGAGTACATATTAAAACCAGTTCTCTCTGGGCTGAATTTATAAACACGAATAGATGCTTTAGTGTTCGTTTAGTATCCGAGGGGGTTAAACGCATTAAATTTTGATAATTTTAATAATTTACATAAGAGTTTCCTACGAGCACAATATTTCATTGATTTTTCATGTGAAAGATGGATCCTATGTCAGGCTTTGACATCCGTCTTGTGTTTAGATTACCGCCCAGAGACAGTACACTGCAGTACAAAAGATGCGTACACCTCTGAAATATCTTTCCTGGCATTATAACCTTGGATTGGCGTGTCCGATTCACACCTCTTTAGTTTCATCTGTAGATCTCTACAAAAGTAACACACGCACGTTTCTATCAAAAAACGCGTTATCTTCCGTCTTATTGAAAGAATTAAGGTTTCAAGGGAACAGAATTGTGAATTATAGTTAGCAGTCCCTTTAACAGCTTTAAAAATATTAGAGTTAGCAGTCCCTTTAACAGCTTTAATATTAGAGTTAGCAGTCCCTTTAACAGCTTTAAAAATATTAGAGTTAGCAGTCCCTTTAACAGCTTTCAAAATATTAGAGTTAGCAGTCCCTTTAACAGCTTTAAAAATATTAGAGTTAGCAGTCCCTTTAACAGCTTTAAAAATATTATAGCTTACCTGTTTTCTGGACTTCAGAGTACGAATCATTTAATTGAAGATTTTTCTCAAAATTATTTTTTAGCATCGTTATTTGGTTTATCACTAGGTCATGATATCCCAGGATGCGGGTAAACTGGAAAATTAAAATTAAAAAAATTAAAATAATTTTCATTTTCATTCTTTACAGAAGATTTGTCAACTGAGTCTTTTATCCTCGGCTTACTGTACTTTAACCTGATAGATAGATATATAGATAGATAGATAGATAGATAGATAGATAGATAGATAGAAGGTTACATAGATAGATAGACAGATAGATAGATGGATATATAGATAGATAGATAGATAGATAGATAGATAGATAGATAGATAGATAGATGAATAGATAGATAGATAGATAGATAGATAGATAGATAGATAGATAGATAGATAGATAGATAGATAGATAGATAGATAATATATATTCTTGTCTGTCTTGTCTGTCTTGTCTGTCTTGTCTGTCTTTTCTGTCTTGTCTGTCTTGTCTGTCTTGTATGTCTTGTCTGTTTTGTCTGTCTTGTCTGTCTTGTCTGTCTTGTCTGTCTTGTCTGTCTTGTCTAAGTATTGTCTAAGTATTGACTAAGTATTGTCTAAGTATTGTCTAAGTATTGCCTAAGTATTGTCTTACTGGTGTCTAAGTCTTGTCTAAGTATTGTCTAAGTATTATCTAAGTATTGTCTATGTATTGTCTAAGTCTTATCTAATTATTGTCTTAATATTGTGTAAGTATTGTCTAAGTATTGTATATGTATTTTCTAAGTATTGTCTAAGTATTGTCTAGTATTGTCTAAGTATTGTCTAAGTATTGTCTAAGTATTGTCTAAGTATTGTCTAAGTATTGTCTAATATTTATAATTTCAGTGAAGACCGTTTTCAAGGCAGTTTTGACAGTTTAAAATCTTTAAAATTACAATTTAAAAAATGTCTGTGCCTTCGAACCTTAATAAGTTTTATTTTATTTATGTTTTATGGAAATTATAGTTTTTTATTCCGAAGAGAAACAACTTAATTTATGCGATTAAAAAATCAGATTTTAAAGTGAAATTTTGAAAAATTTATTTCACCATTTTACAAATCTAACTGTGAAAATTCTTCGACGAAACAGACGACATTTCCCGAGCTCTTCAACCAATAAACCTTCAATTCAATATTAAAGGCAAGTGAACATTTTTTGTGTTCGTCAGAAGTGAAAAAGATCGATTAAAAAAAATTATTGAAAAAATGAACATTTGAAATTATTAATTGATAATTCTGCCTCTTACCATCTTATTTTACAAAAAATATAAAGATAAATTATAAAAAATTGTTTAAAAACAAATTATTGTATTTATTACAATTTCCATTTCCAGTGTTTTAATGTTGAAAGGGACTGTAATCGTATATCAAGTTAGATAGATTTCATTCAAGGTTTATAATTTTGAAAAATGATTATTTTCAACTTTAGTTTCTCTAATTAAAGTGACTTGTGCATTTCTACTTCTGCAAGATAAAACATTTAGGAATTTTAGAATTAATACGGTTGAACCCTAGAAAAAACGACTACAGCTTCACATTATTGACCAGATCAAGGGTACCGTTGTGAATTGGGCATTGCCATTTTTCTTAGAGTGTCACTTTAAATTACGCTTACAGTCCCTTTAAGTAAATTTTTACTTAAATGATTTATATTAAGGTTAAAATAAAAAATGAATTAAGTAAGTCGTAAAATTTTTTTCCTTTTTAAACGAAAATTTAGATATAAAATATGTTGAAAATTCTTTTTTTTGAAAAGGTAAATTTTTTTATTCTAGTTTTGTGCTTTTTTTGAGGGGGTAGTTTTGCATAAAAAGAATTATAGGAATATTCTCCAAATTACTTCACATTTTTCTAATGCAAGACATTTCTGATTTCAGAAAGCAAGTTGCAAATTTTAAGCAAATAAATTGCAATACATGCTTAGGGGGCAGTAACAATACCCCCCCCCCCTTTTTCCTTGCTGTTTTGTGTTCATATTTAGTTGCTTTTAGGAAAATACAGAACTGGACGATCTAGTTTTCCTACGATAAAAAAGAAACAAAAGAAAATTAGGTAAACTCATTAAAAAAAAACAAAAAACTTATAAAATAACTTTTTTATTTTTAGAACCTGTCAGAATATGGCCGGAATTTTAGGTACAAACTTTTAATAAAAAATGAAAATTCAAAAAAAAATATTTTAAAAAGAAACTTTTTAACAGGTGGTTCCAATGCGTTCAACTTTCTGAATTTTGTGGCGGGAGTTGTGACAATTGTTGTAAATGTAAACAATAACATCAACAACAACAACAACAATCTTAACAACGTGAATGTCAACGCTCAAACGGCTAACAACGCCAACGCAAATGTTAACAACAACGGTGCCAATGTGGTTGTTGCAATGCCTGGAAGGTAACAAGAAAAACAACATTGTTCGTAAAAAAGTTTCTCAAAACGAATGAAATTTCATTGGTAACCATGACGCTTTTGAATTATGATTATTCAATAGCTTAATTTGGCTCTCTGTCTTCAAAAAAGATAATGTTATACAATGGACTGTATAAAAACATAAAGTAAAATGTGTTTTTTTAAAGCCTTCTTTCTGGGTATTATTGTAAACTTCTAAAAAATTTATTTCTAGAATTAAATTTTAAAAACCCAATGTTTTCCCCTTGTAGATATTTCTAAAATTAAAGGGACTGCAGAAATAATTTCAAGTGAACCTCCATGTTTAGAGAGGCATGTCCAATCCTCAACGGTATCCTTAAAATCTTTTCTAATAAAGATAAAAATTCAAAAATTGATTATTTTTAATTGTGTCTTCTCTCTTAAAGAGATTAAAAGAGATTTGCTGTTATTAAATGAGAAACAATGTCGAGAAACACTTTTCTGGAAAGAAAACAACAAAGTTTTCCTTACTGTTATTCAGATAGAAGTTTAAAGGGTATCGAGGTATGTTTCGCGGAGAATGGAGTCACTTGAAATAACGTTTACAGTCCCTTTAATACTAAATATGTATGAAAGGAGGAGGAAAAGGAGTTCTGCTAGAAGGATTATACTAAACCTCCTTCAAGGTGAATTAAATATAAATATTCAAAAGAATTTGCAAAAATGTTTAACAATACATTTAGTGTTCATTGATGGTGTTCTTTAACCCTAGAAAGACCATGGGAGGGGGGGGGGGATAATTGCTAAAACTGTTAGACCTGAAATTTCAATGGTGAAAGTGCTTCGTAGTGAAGGGGCTGAAGAAAGAAAATTGTAAAATTACTTATTTTTAAATTTGTTGTAAAAAAATGGAAAATTACTTTTTTAGATTTTTTAAAATCTCATATTTTTGTTAAATTCAGAAGTTTAAGGATAAGCTTCAAACTTGAGAGGAAATTAACCTGACCATTTTTAGGGTTAATTTGGGTGCTTTAAAGTACGCAAAATTTAGAAATTAAAATGAGCGAAAAGGGGGTATAGGCTTAATGCGAAAAACAAGCGCTTTTGATCGCTACTAATCTTATTTCTATATGTTGCGTTTATAAGGAGAAAATTGTTAAAAACGACTCATACCAAAGAACGTAGCGTTACAATAATACAAATTCAGAAAGTTGCAACATTCAACTCTGATCGTAAAATAATCAATTTAATTCCAAACAAATCATAAAGATATTACAAACAATAGTCATCGATTATTTTTCGACGCATTCGTATAAAGTTAATATTTCATAATATTTTTGATTTTGTTTCTTTTAAATAATATTTCGCTGGCGCCCGATTTTCGAACATTCCTGGAAAATATGAAAATGTCGTCTTCATTATCAAAAATCCTCAAAACAGGAATAAATGTTTTAAAAAGTAACTCTCGGATCATGAAAAATTAAAAATATTGTGAAATATAAGCTATACAACTGGTCGATTTTAAAGGTTGTCATTGTATTTCCATGTCCATTGAAACACCCTGTACTGTCTGTAGGTAAACATTGTTTATTTTAGAAAAACCTGTTTTGAACCTTGGAGAATTTACAGACAGGATTTATAGCGAGATGCAGGTAAATAAGGAGAACAAAAAATGGCAGAAAAGAAATGCTGAATTAAACAAAAGAAAAATTCGATTTTGTAAAATTCGAAATAATTTTTATAAACAAAATTTTGTTTAGGTTTTTGTTGAAAAGAACAAGAGTTGAGAAAAAAAATAAAGAAAATATTGTATTTTTATATTTACAATATCAATAAAATATAGAATAAATGTCGATCTAATTTTTTTTGAAAATCAATGTAAACAGAAAACTCAGCAAAGCATTTTCATTAATTTGTCCATAGCACTAAAAAAAATTATTTGAGAAAAAACAATAAAAATAGTTTAAAATAAATCAAATGAAGGACACATTTAAATTATATATTTATTGATAATACATATTATTAGTTTTTTTACGTTTATCACAAATATAGTTGCAGCTGGGATCTATATAATATATACTATGATTGTACAGTACTGTAAACTGTACAGTTGTACAATTACTTATAATTTGAACTATGTACAGTGGTCGGCGTTTATATCAATACAATGAAGACGACTTTTCTTTTTAAGTTTTGATTTCTAACAAGCTTTTTTCAAATTTACAAGTTTACAAGTACTAAAACAAAGAGAAGCTGTTAATTGACTGCTTCTCTTTGTTTCCATGTTTATGCTTATCCATGCTGTTTGAAAGCTTGGTTATGAACAAAATTGAACTCTAAAGTCGTCTTCATTGTATATCCGACGACAATTGTACTTTTTAAAAGTTATTTATTGTTTTGGGAGATTTTATCAGAGAAAATGTTGTTTTTAAAAGTAGGCAACTAGTTTCAAATATTTTTGTAAGTTTTTTAGGGAATTGAGGCCCATATGACTCTGAGCGGTAAGGCAAGCCATTCATTTTTAACTCTGAGCAAATTTTTGTTTGGACTCGATTACAATTTACTGAAGTTTAGCACTTGGATTTATCAATTTGAAATTTAATAATCGCAGTTAGATGTACGGACGGAATCGTTAATTCAATTTAGCAATCTTTGGTTTTAAAAGTTTTTCTTTATGACTTGTGGAAATAAGATTATCTAGAATATTGACTAGTGAGAGCACACCTTACAAACTTTCTTCACAGGTCGTCTTTAATTCATTTTATCATAATATCACAATTAAAGATATAGTACCGTTACTCGTCATATTCAAATAATATCTTGTCAATTCTTCACAATGTTTCTCAATTTCAAATCGGAGAACTACTTAATATTCTTTGCTACTTTCACATTTATAATATGTTGCAAAAAATATTGCAATTAAAATTCACTGTTTAGAGATACATAATATGTATAATTGATCTGGTTAATCAAGGATAAATATAAATATATGTTTTGTTAATTTTGTAAGAATGATTCTACCCTGATTATCATAAAAAATATCAGCTAGTGTTTCGCAGATTTTTGAGGTTGTCTCGGCCATTTTTTTTAGTTGTCCCTGTCCGTACTTTTTATTTCACAGATTTCTGTATTTTTCTCTGCTTCCTCTGCTTCAATCTCCTGAAAAAAAAATACAATTTATAAAAATAAATATTTAAAAACAGTTCTTAAAAGGATATAGTAAAAAACTAATATACATTCGAAGTTGGAACCAAAAATTTTTCTTCAATCAAGGAAATGTATCTCAACATTGTTTAATTTGGTGCTCTGAACATATTTAGGATTTAGGAGTTGCAGCAATTGCAAATGGCTAAATTTTGGGCAACATTTCTTAAGTTAAAGGAATCGTAAAGCCGAATTTCAATCCGAAATTTCTGGTTCTTATAGCATATTTAAAATTCATAATTATTAAGATTTTAAAGATGAATATTTGAATTTGTTTGATTAAATAGACTCTCGAAGATTGTTTTTGATGAAATATTTAAAACAAATGTCTTGAAGTTAAAGTTAAGTCTTCAAACTTAATTATCATACATCAAAGAATATCTTCTTCTTGCAGTAAGTAGAACAGACAAGAAAGATATTTTATAATTTTATAATTTTAACTTTAAATATTTATTTTGGCATTTTTTTTTACTGTTACCTCTTTCTCGTCAAAAACGTGATGTCATGGAGGTCCAAGTTTGAGAAAAGCGAGAATTTTAGAGGATTTCTTCCGTTCTGGTTGATTCTGGTTAGAACCGGTATCGGAGTCTGCGCCGGACTTCCGGCCCGCCGCCATTTTCTTGTTCATGTTCTCCATTAAAAGTTCCTGAAAAAAACGGTTTACAATAAACTGATTAAGTTTAAAGAAACCGCAATATTTAATTTAAAAAAAAGTTTTCCATCAGCTGAGCTGATTGAGAGAAAACCCGTCATTTTAAATTAAACGCACCTGTACATCTTGCTGCCATTGGTCCAGTTGTTGACTCAAGGACACTTTTTGTTGTACTGCTTCCATTAGTTGAGAGTTTACCTAAAATATCAAAGTTTTTATTTACAATTTATGCATCCGACTACCGGTTTCGAAAAGGCATGTAAAAATAAAATTGGACTTTTTTTCTGTCATTCTTTCATTTTAGCATCAGGAGTCAGGACTGATTTTACTGGTGTTTAAATATATAAATTTCTATATAAGATTCAAATATGTCTACCGTTCCACTACATATTGAATTATCATGCACGAAATGATTAATAATATGTACAATTATAATACAATATTGATAATAATACTTACAACATTTTAGAACCCTGTATTTTGTTTATAAAAACTGTTTTATTTTTTACAATATTTTGAAATAATTCCATATGAATTTAATTGTTCTAAGAATCACAATTTACTCAATTTAGAACTTTCTGCTCGAGCACGATCCAATATGATGTGGGACACCCTGTCTACAATCTTGTATTTTTCTCCAAGGTTTTAGCTCTGGCATCTCGGGTTGTAAGTAGAGATGGACATCGTTTTTTTTTCGTGAAAAATGGTTTTGTTCAGATAAGAAACGATGGACAAGCTACTTGGATCGTTTCGAGAAATGAAAAACCATTGTTTTTAAAAAACGAACGAAAAAAAACCCGAAAACGAACAATTTGAAATCGTTAGAAAAAAGACAGTTTTTTTACTGAACGAAAAAAATTTCAAAAAAAAATAAAACAATCGTGGGTGAGAAAACGCACGAAATATACAATAAATGAACGATCCCTTTGAGAACGAAAAAAATCAATATTTTTTAACGATGGAAACAAACGACGAGCGAACGAAATGAAAAAAGGTGCCCGTCTCTAGTTATAAGTAGAACAAAACCCGCTTGAATCACGTTTAAATCAATCAATGGATAAAAACTGAATCTAAACAAGGACCTTTAATGCAAATCCAGTTCAATCAATCATTCCATTAGTTCACTTTGTAGGGAGGGGGGAGGGGAGGGGGAGAAGAAAGGAGTAAAAGGGTAGAAATGGTATGAGGGAGGAAAGCTTTAACAACTTGAATAATCTGAAAGGTGTAACCGTAAATTTAAACAATTATTTAAATCTGTATTTTTGAACTCAATTTTTTTAACCCTTCAAAAAAATGGCTGAAAAGAAAAATCAAATATAGTTCAATTTTAGTTCAAACATTTTTTGGAATTTTTTAAGATCTGTTGTTTTCTTTCAATAACTAATTTATCTATTCTTGATTAATCACAATCACAGATTTGATGTGTTTTTAAATAAACTTTTCCATCCTCCTAATTCAAAAACCTCCCGGTACCCTCCTATTCCACTTAGGGCCAAAATGGCAATATAACGATTTGAAGATAGATAGATAGAAATTCGGCCCGGTACAACGAAATATTCATGCACCGGCCCGACTGATGGTACGTATCTTGAAAAAATTTCCAAACCAAATATTTATATATGAACAAACACCAGCTAAAATAAAGAGTCGCGCTTTTAAAAATAATTCTTATTTAGCACAGTGTATTACTGTATAGCAACGTACAACGCAGTACGGTACAGTACAACATTAAAGCCCAATGAGGTGCGATAATTTGGACAGGCGTGGTGTAGCATGACGAGATTTTAAAAAACCTAGAAATCCTTTTATCATTACAGTACATTTCAGTACAGCACAGCTAAATTCAGTACGGTATAGTACAACGACAAAAAACAGATGCGGTCCAATAGTGAAACAGGCATGGTATTTGATTTACTGTGCTAACCTGCATAACATCTATCCTGGTCTTGGCTAGTTCTATCTCTGTATTATTCTTCCTCTTAACAGCAGCATCTCTTGTCTCCCAGGCTTTCTTAATCAGGACATCACGGCTAGCATCACAGTTCTCCAGATCATCCCTGATAATAATAATAATAATAATAATAATAATAATAATGATAATAATAATAACAACAATAATAACAATAACAATATTTACCTGACTGTTTTTTGTTTACATGATGTACCAGAACTCCATTGCAGATGTTAAGATATAAACACCAATATGTAGCTATCTATCTATCTGAGTACCTCCAGCCTCTAAATTGATTGATTGATTAATTAATGAATAATCAAATCATAACAATATGAAGAAAGCCCAGAGAACATACATTTAATTATATTTTTGATATTAAACATGATATTATTAATTCCTAATAATAGAATATATGTGCGTGATGTGTAATCATATTGTATTTCAATATTTTTAATCAAAATTTTTTCTGGGAACATAAAATAATCTTGGTTTAGGAGCAGAGTCGGGGGG
>NW_019396304.1:259579-262013 GCF_000591075.1 Eurytemora carolleeae | reverse complement strand
CCCTCCCCTCCCTGCTAATACTGTTTGCAGTATCTTGTCTTTTGTATTTGGTTGGCAAGGTTTATATAGAGACATTTTCTACTGGATCACTTGGATAGGTTTGGACTACCATTGTATATAATCACTGGCTGTAGTATTGTTTATTATTATTTTTCAAATGAACAGTACAGACGTAGGTATTATTGACCCATCAATCTACTTGGATAGGTTTAAAAGTATAAAAGACAACTCTCTAAAAGACAACTGCTGAATTACAAAAAATCATAAGTGAATTACAGTGTCAAAATTGACGCGGTCTTAGAAATTATGGTACTTTTCAAAGTAGGCTGAATCTATGTGTACTGTTGGGAATCGGATATGCTACTCTTTAAACGGAGGGTCCTTTAAAGTTACGTATACAGTTCCTTTAAGATTACTTTGGTCTGAGTTTAATAAACATTTGGTAAATTGTGTAATAAATATAAGATTTTCCACATATTTATCAAATCTACATCTAATGATGATAATTAAATATTTTTTCATCAAAATTGTATTATCAAAGAAATAAATAGCTGAAGGGGAGAAATTAGAGAATTCAAATTCAAACTATGAACTATGAATTCTGATAGATAAAATAGTCTATACTTGACTTTTCAAAGGTTCATTTGGGGCAAAAACTCGGTTCCGTTCTAATTGTATTAAGTATATTAAAAAACGGCAAGAAAGGAAAATTAATAAAAATGGGGAAATTAGTTAGAAACTGAAAAAAGTAAGAGAAAGTAAATCAAACAGGCAGGTAAAATAAAAATTAAAGAAATACGAAGAAGAAAATGGGGGAAATATGAAAAATGAGAGAGAACAAGAAGAAGAAGTTGAGAAAAATGTTTAAAATGAAAGAATGGATAAGGTTCAGTGATTTAATTTTATTCATTTTATTATTTCAGAAAACCTGAGAACAAAAGCGTAAACCAGGTGTTCCATTTCAGGCGTCAAATTCTTGAAATTATGAAGCGATGAAATATAATTTGTACGCATGAACAGTATTCAACTTATTCAATCTTTCAACATCTTTACGAAACAGTTTTCGTACGCAATCCAAGTATTCTTAATTTGATTGTTTATAAAATTAAAAATGTGGAATTGTTAAGAACATTCAAGTTCATTCAAATTATCATTCAAATTTTTCAACGCACACAAGATTTTAACAAAATAAAAAAATAAAAGTTCGCATTTTCTCGTATTACAAAGCTTTAAAAAAGTTGTTAACTTTTCATTTCAATTTATCACAATAAAGTTCCCCTTAAGGGATACCAACTCTATATTTGATTTTGATTTTTTATAAGTTTAACAGGATTCATGTATATTAGTCACCTAGAAGGATAAAAGTAATTTCATCAAAGCATGAAATATTATAAAATAATAAAATGAATAATTTTTTATGTGCTGAGACTAAATTTGATAAAAAGCGAGAAGAAGTTGAGCTTCTCTTCTGCGCTGATTCAAGTAGTTTAACTTTGTCTACATAGTTCAACTTAGTCTACATAGTTCAACTTTGTCTACATAGTTCAACTTAGTCTACATAGTTCAACTTAGTCTACGTAGTTCAACTTAGTCTACGTAGTTCAACTTAGTCTACGTAATAGTTCAACTTAGTCTACGTAGTTCAACTTAGTCTACGTAGTTCAACTTAGTCTACGTAGTTCAACTTAGTCTACGTAATTTAACTTAGTCTACGTTATTCAACTTAGTCTACGTAGTTCAACTTAGTCTACGTAATTCAACTTAGTCTACACAGTTCAACTTAGTTTACGTAATTCAACTTAGTCTACGTAGTTCAACTTATTCTACGTAATTTACCTTAGTCTACGTAGTTCAACTTAGTCTACGGTCTACGTAGTTCAACTTAGTCTACGTAATCCAACTTAGTCTACGTAGTTCAACTTCTTTTTGTTATTTATTTAATTTTGCCTCCTGTATTATTATAAGGTATTTTTTACTCTAAATTCGGCGGATTTTCTTTAGCATGCATAGACAAAAAATAGTAAGAAACGATTCGCCATTACGGTATGAGTGCTCCATTGACTTTCAAAACTTAATTTTCCTACAGTAGGTGTTGTAACATACCTCTGTAAAAATATTATTCAGAACCGTTTTGAATATTAATAAATCGGAGATGTTCTTGGTAATATTTTTAAAATCCATTTTAGACAAACTAGACGTTCATAGGAATCTTTTCACCCGAATATTTCACCAATCACATTAAGGAAATTAATTCTTGTTGTCTAATGACACGTGAGATTAATTGCTCTCCATGCTCCGAGTATACATAGATATATGTATGGATGGTATCAGATAGGATTAAGAACTGGAGGCCTACTGGTGGGGAGGCCGTCTTACTGGTACATCCCCCCTCCCTCCCCTCCCCGGATGCTCCTTCTGAATGGGTATCCCCCCC
>NW_019396304.1:204252-258752 GCF_000591075.1 Eurytemora carolleeae | reverse complement strand
AGGTTAGCGGGGATAACAAAGCTAAATGTTGATAAGAGAATAACCCCCCCCCCCCACAAACTACACCTAAATATCACGGTATTGTTAAACCTGTTTAAACGGTTATATTTACAAAACTAAACTGTAAGATGCTGATGTGTTGAAAGGTTTTATTTAAGATCTCAGAAATATGAAACTTTAATTTTGGGTTTAAATTCCTACAAGCTAGAAACTAGAGTCATGAAACCTTCGTAAAGCTAAATAAAATGGGCGTTGGAAGAGTGCTGGATTTAATATAAATATTAATTTTACGTTGGGGAGGGGGAAGCAACGATGTTTTCCCCCAATTTGAATTAAGGTCATATTTTTCGTTAATAAAGCCCATTTTTATGACCACCCACCGGCCACCATTCAAAAATCTTTTAATTTGTTGTAAAAATAAAAGTCATATTATTCGTTAATAAAAGCCCATTTGTATGATCATCCACCGGCCACCATTCAAAAATCTTTAAATTAGTTGAAAAAATAAAATATATTTTTAGGGGGGAAAACAACGGTAAAACAGGACTTAAATTTCGTACTCTAAACACCAGAGCTGAAAACTTTAGAATTGTGGATATTGAGATCAATTAATCCTCTCTTTTTGCTAATCTCAAGATTAATGTTTAGAGATTAGAGATGCGCTCTCTAACTTATGAAAACCCGGTAATTAATTTTCCAGCATTTTTGTTGTCATATCAATTGGACTAATGATCGATTGAACGCACTTAAGTTTTGGATTAATGTTCATTAAGACTAATGTTCAAAAGAACTTTAGTCTTCAAATGTGATAAAATATGTTTTTTAATAAGTTAATATTAACATGATTAAATTTATATTTGTTTAATTGCTCTAAAAGTCGGCTTATGAACAGCTGACTTTAGTTCAATCGGATACTAGTCCAATCAATACAGCATCGTGTCTGTATTTGTAATCAAATCATTCAATACATCCCATTTTTATATTCTATCTACATTCATTCAATACATCACATTTTTATATTCTATTTACATTCATTCAATACATCCCATTTTTATATTCTATCTACATTCATTCAATACATCCTATTTTTTTTATTCTATCTGCATTTTACATCTCTTATCTAAATGAAATCAAATTTTTCTTGAGGAAACGTTTGCATTAAATTACAGCAAAAACTTTATTCAAGCCTTATATTCTTACTTTGATTCTAGGAAAAATGTGAAGAATGTTTGACAAAAAGCTTGAATTTTGCTGAAAGCAAATTCTCATTTTTATTAAAAAGCATAAAACTGTATTTGGTGTTAAGTCAGTTTAACTTTCAGCAAATAAAATTGGCACGAAACGGTTTCGTGACAAAATTTCTAAGTGTGATGTCATAATATTTGATTAAAACTTTAAAATTGAATTTTTAAGAGAAAATATCTTGAATGAATAGAAAAGAATGAATAAGTTAAACTTTATTTTTTTTATGATTACCCCCCCCCCCCCATTTTAAGATTTATTTTTGTGCTAAGTGGCAAAATTTGTTAAGGGTTTTATTCGCAGAATTAGGGAGAGTATAGATTTCAGGGAACATAAATGAACATTTGCAGATAAAAAGTATCAAATATTGTAAAAACAACTTGTCCATTTTTGTTTAAGAACAACTTCTTAAAAATGTGCTAGTTTTATTTTTCATTGAGATTTATGTTTGTTTTGAGTTGTTTCAAAATAGAATTGTATTTCTTAAAGAGAGAAAGAGATTTGAGGGAAAAAAGAATTCTAATGAAATTCAAAGTTTCCTAAAAATCTACATTCAGACTAACAACATTCGGATAAGCATAGAAGTTGGGATTGAATGGCGGGGGGAGAGGGGGGAATTCAAACAAGTTTTATTTATTTACATTTTGTGTGTAGGAAATATAAACACCGCAGTACGCAGCATTTTTAGCGTAAATGTTTTATTGTGAGAAAATATTAAGCGTTGAAGAAACTCGGTTTTTGCCACAACCCCAAATTTATCACCCCGATATCTTTGCAATCTGATGGTGCCAACTTTTCGTTTTTTTCAAACTTATGCTGTTTGATCCAACAGAATACAAAATTTGAAATTTCAAAGGTCTACAACATCGGGTTGCAAAGATATAAGGATTTAACGAGTTTGTTGTAAAATCTCAGTTCCGTGGATATTAGTTATAGAAAAGATATTATGAAGGAAAACTGGAGAATTATTAATGATATATTATTGGCCGGAAGTAAGATGAAAGGTGTGGTAAGAACCCATCTGTTTACTAAGGAAATACAGAAACCGATAGGCGGGGGAAATGGGGGGGGGATAATTTCCCTAAAAATTTACATTTCCCCTTTTGAAGCTTAAAAGTTTAAACGCCCCTGGGAAAAAGTAAGTACATGTAGGTAAGGAGGCAAAAACGATAGATTTATAACAGATTAAGAAAAATATCAAAGAGAGATATCAGATAATGAAAAAGAGATTAGATGATTCTAGAAAGGACTTGATTATTCGCCTCAAACTCGAATTTTCTAATTCATGTATATCAGCAACCTGATATGTAAACTTTTCATTTTTTAACCTTGATCATTAATTGATCTGGCAGAATGAATAGCTTGAAATATCAAAGGTTTACCACACAGGTCTGCCGCTTTTGTAATTGTAAATTGGGGGTACAGTGCAATCTAGGTCCGCAAGGTTGGCCCAACTCGAATATCCTTGTTTTTAATCTTTGTGAAGAAACAATCTCAAGAACTGACGAGGGTAAACCCAGACCGAAATATATTTTCAATAAATGTGGAACTAACATCTACTTTTTTACTCTACAGAGGTATGGTCCATCACCATCACCGAATTTTAAAATGTAAACTGGTTGTGCGTATTACGACAACTCAGCTAAGATATGAGGATGAGAAAATAAGGGTTTGAACTTTGATAATAAGATTCCGATCAAAATATTAGTGGGATTAATGAAAAATATTGACACGTAATGTCAATGGAGGTAAGTATAGGACGGAGGTAAGAATGCCGGAGATAAATAGGACGGAGGTAAGTAGGACGGAGGTAAGTAGGACGGAGGAAAGAATACCGGAGATAAATAGGACGGAGGAAAGAATGCCGGAGATAAATGACAGAGGTAAGTAGGACGGAGGTAAGAATGCCACAGATAAGTAGGACAGAGGTAAGCAGGACCGAGGTATGAATGCCGGAGGTAAATAGGACCGAGGTAAGAGTGACGGAGGTAATGCCGGAGATAAATAGGACGAACGTAAGAAGAACTGAGGTAAGCAGGACGGAGATAACTAGGACGAAATGATTGATTGGACAAGAGGTAGGGAGGGAGTTCTAAACATCAAAAAGTAGAAGATAGTGAAGCTAGAACTGAGAAAGCTGAGGTTGGAAATGAATTATGAGAGAAATGAAAATTTCGCTGAATAAAACTGTAACATTTAGGGAGGAAAAATTTTAGGGGGAACAAAAATTTTAAATAATCTAAGAAAGCAGAATTGAAAAAAAAAGAGAGAAGCACACAGCAACGGAGTAAAAAATAGATTTATTTATAATATGACGTAGAACAAATAAAAGAACGAATGAACTTAAAATAAGACAAGAATTAAGGAGATTGAAAAACTGGATCAATTTATATCATGTTAAGTTTTCAAAACCCAGCCGAAATTGTTCATAAATCTTTTTTATGTATTTAAATTATAAATTGTTAGTGCTAAACATATAATAATTCATTTTTAAACATAATTACTTGCAATAAATTCAGAAAGTCTGCCTTACAAATTGTAAACATGAATGACAAAAAATAACATAAATAAGATGTCGGTATTGTTAAAATATTTAATTTTTCTTGCTTAGAGATGACGATTTAATGCCTTTATCATATTGTAGTTTTATCCGTTATTTTTCAATCAAAAATAAATTTGTGGATTACCAGTCTTTAATCTTAAACTTATTAACCTTGCAATATTCTTTGTTTGAAGATAAAAGGTCTACGACATCAGGGTGCAAAAATAAAAGGATTAGAAAATTAGAGTTTGAGTAATTACATAGGGGTGTATATTTCCATGAAAAATAATTTCCCCCCCCCCTCTTTCGAAACTCAGTAGTTATAAATATTTTTAAGGATTTTCTTCGCTGAATCGGGGTTATTATTAAAATATACACCCCTCCGGTTCAGATTTAGCTGATTCTATGAGTATGTCATGTTGCTTAGTCATATAATCAAAAGTAAAACTAAAAATATACTTTTGTATCTTTTAATACATTCTTGGTTGATTTCATTACAACATAAAAGGGGCTACTAGGATGGGGCTGGGGTACAAAAAAACAAAAGACCGTTAATAAGGTATAAAATAATAATTTTTTACTTATTGTAAGGACATACACTACCCCCCCTACCAGGCCTAGAGTGAGCTTACATTATGCAATTACTTTCAAATGTATATTTTCAGTGGGATGGATGTACGACTAACTTGCAAACTTTTATTATTTTTATTACGAGAAACAATTAATTTAGTGTTTGTGTAGCTAAACAATGAAGATATATTTATTTCACCAATTATTCAATTGAGCGAGTTCTCTCAAATAAACACAAACAATGCAGAATCAGCTGATCTATATAAATCTAGATTAAATGGACTCCAGCTCTAATTTAATCCTAATCTTTGCCCCCGGATATCGTGTGGTTTACTGTTTCGATCATGGGCATAGTCAGGAACTTGTCCAGGAGGGGGGGGGGGTTCTACCCTTCTGATTTCGGTCTATGAACTCAGCTAGATAAATTATCTTTAATCAATGAATTTAAATTGTTAACAATAATACTATTTTAAATTCTTTAAAATTAAGCAATATAATTAGCAAAACAATCTTTTATGAATGAATATATTTTTTATTATTAGATCTAGTGTTTTACAAATCAAATTGTACGTATAAAATATCGTCACTATTTCCTCTACTAATAGGTTAATAAATCAATATCAAAATTCAAAACTTTATGTTTAAACTTTATGCACATGTTATGCTTTGATAAATCTAATGTGATTGTAAAAAAAAACCTACTCATTGAATTATTGATTTCTATATTCCTTCTAGCTCTATCTGCTCAGTTCACTAATTTATGGTTTTGCAAAATCTCACTTTTTTTGTTCACAAAAATATCTTAAATTTCACGATAATCAATATTATAATCTATTTTTAGTAATTTTTACTGTGTAATTTCTATATTCTTTGTGAGTAAAGTTCTTATAACGACCCAGCCCTAAAACTAGCTGTTTTTCTTCACTGAGTTCCTCTATGCCCGGGTAGGTTTGGTTTGGCTCGGATGTATCGATCTCTGTACGCCGGGACGCCAGAACGCATGCGCAGTAGAAGTTCCCCGTACGCCGGGGCGCTACTACGCATGCGTAGAGGGAATTTCTCCAATCATATCTCACCCTTTAATTTTTCAACCAATGAGAGAACCGCATTAGAAGAATGTTGATTTCCTGACACTCAGTTCCCTAGACTCCCCTACTTACATCTGCTCAGGGTCCCTATAAACACTCCCCCCTTAGAAACCGGTTTTTAGGTAAACATTGTCAAATATATTATCTGCAATATATTATTTTGTTTTGTTTTGTAAGATTTACAAAGAAAGAAAATTGCGTGATGAAGTAAACAGAGAACCGAGTGCCTCAAAAAAAGTTCTTCATAGTGGTAGAGTTGTGGAGTCTGTCTTAGTGAACGATTTTTGGACCCCATTGTACGTGATTTAAGCAAATTTATTAATATTTATTTTTGGGTTTATAGGTTAGGTTAACACAATGTCTGGGCCGAGCACTGTTGCCTAGGTCAGGCTAGGGGCAAAGCGCTTCGGCTAGGACAGGGTAGGGAGCGGGCGCTGCGGCCACATGACTAATTATATCCATATGTTACATGAGATTCATGTACAACTTTGATAGGAGTGGGGGGGGGGTCTGTCCTAGTGAACGATTTTTGGCCCCCCCCCGTGCCTCCCCCTCCCCACCCTTCCTATCAATTTTGTAAATGACGATTTATTTTTCAGTAAATTTATTATTTATTTTTTGTTATTTAGGGTTAGGTTAGGTTAGGTTAAGACACTTTCTGGGCCGAGCGCTGCGGCTAGGATGGGCTAGGGGGCCGAGCGCTGCGGCCACGGGTTAGGTTAGTTAAGACACTTTCTGGGCCAAGCGCTGCGGCTAGGACAGGCTAGGGGGCCGAGCGCTGCGGCCACGGGTTAGGTTAAGTTAAGACACTTCCTGTCAGACCCATGTACAAAATTGATAGGAGGGGGGGCACGGGGGGGGGTCCAAAAATCGTTCTCTAGGAATATACTGGGGGGGGGGTCCAAAAGTCGTAAATTAGGAAATTACCGATATCTACAATGTACAATTTAAAATTGACGAAGACTTAAAAAATACAGCATGCAAATCTTTACAGATGATTTAGTTAATGTTTTAATGGTAAAAATTATGTATTGTAAATAGTTAAGTTGTATACTTTGATTTTAAGAAAAACGTTGATTTGAAAAAAATTATATAAACCATTGTAATCCATATTGACGTAAATGACAATTATATTTTAAATTTTACAAAAAATTAGATTTGGGATTTAGCTATATTGTACGATTTTATGTTGTCAGGGATGATAAACAGAGGTATATACGGGGGGGGGGGGGCAGTCCCCCTCTCTTGATCAGTGGAATAAATCATTTCCAAGGGGAGATTTTCAAGTCTTAGCTGGGTGTCCATCCCTGTACGGTAAAAAATATTGAATACTACCCCTGGACAAATTCTTGTAAGCGCCCCTGTTACAAAAAGAATTATAGATGTTTGTTGAGCAACCTTTCCGGCAATATTGTTTTCGTTGGAGGGTGAAACCTTGTTAAGTAAACAAACTTTCATCGTTTTTGATTATTATTGTGTCAAGTATTATCAATATGTTTTCTCCAGGTTCTCCTAAACCCTGATGGAGAGGTTTGAAAGAAAGAGGGCTGTATCAGGGTTTGCTGTAGACCTGCTCTCCGAGTGCCTGGACAGTACTAGAGATGTGATTGCTAGATGTTCAGATGGAGAAGTATTATTCAACAGGAAACTACACACATTATAGTCATTAGTTCGGGGACATCTTGTAGTTGTCATTTAAATTATGCCCTTCCATCAGGGCAATAATAGTTGTCGAGGGGATATAATTAAACAAATACTAGATTTATATAAAGACACTTTATTTCCTAATTATCCAAATTAAAATTCTAATTCTGTTTTGAGTATATTTTGTAATTTTTAATAATAATTTTTCCTATTTTTCAGTCTACTGAGAAATGTAACCATAACTCTTTACATGTTGGAAATAATTTTCTTAATCCTTTTAAATATTATTTAATTAAGGATATTCGACAGGCAAAGAAATCTTTATTTATGTTAATTACATTATTATAAAGATTTTTATTATTTTTATCATTCAGTCCTAAGCTATTCAGTATGAAGTCTATAATTGTTGTGGTTTAAGATATTTCCTGGGTTTATTGAGTCCTGTTCTCTACAGGATATTCAATGATTGTCTCTACAACTCCCTCCCCCAGATCTCCATCCTCCTCCCCGACTTTACGAAGCACGAAGTCAAGAAGTTAAAGAAACTAGTTTCCCAAGATGAGAGTTTAAATCCCAAATCAGGATTGTCAGATGCTCTAGCGTTGATGCGGCCCCTGGAGAAAAGATCGAAGATAGTTTCTCCGATCTCGAGAAAAACTGCTGGTAAGGGGGTTTCGAGCTACTACGAGACTATCCCTGATATATCAAACCTGGATTCTCTGGATCTGTTTGATCCAATGTATCTCGAAGATATTGAAATACAAAACGAGGAAAATCTGTCTCTTACTATTCATAGGTAAAAAAAAATGATTAAAATTCTAAGAAAAGCCGAGACACAAAATTAGACATTTTAAACATTTAACTTTCTTTTTGTGTGTTCTTTTAAATTCTTTTTGTCCAAGGGTAGATTTTCTCAACATAATACGTTTCTTACAATATATAGACACTGGCGGAGCGGTTTGGGGTTCAAAATTTATATTATATTTCAGAGACTTTTTTTTTTTTCCAATTTTTTTTGTTTATTTTAGTGCTGATGTTGAACTAATGACTCCTACGCTTAAAAAATCCAAATCAAAGAAACCAAAACATTCTCCGAAACCGAAGTCCCGGAAGAAGGACGACCGGACGGAGACGAATGGAGATCGGAAGACCCTCCATGAGGTTCCTGCCCCCTGCTCCGGTTGCGGTGAGAGGTTGGAGACTAAGTTGTTGATGGAAAAACATAAAAAGGACTGTTCTACAAATAATATCATTTGCTCAATTTGTGATAAATCTTTCAGAACAGAAACACAGGTATTTTATTTTTAAGAAATTTGTTCGTTCTTTTAATTAAATAATCATTTTTTTTGGTTGAAGTTTCCGTCATAGATCTCGGCAGTTGATTAGGTACCGGATCCGATAGATCCGGATACAAGTGAAAAAAAGACCGCCAAATTATGAAGAAAATCCCCCCTTTTTTTGCTCTTAAAACCCTAATTTTGATTTTTAAAATATAAGAGATATAACATCATGTTTTCTGAATGGTTAATTAATTTTTTTAAAAACTAAAAATAACGAAATTTATTTTAAAACTTCTACTAATCCATTTTTTTAATAAAAATTAAACAGATCATATTCCTGACCACTGCGTCATGGTTTAAACTTGTTTAGTTATCTGCGCACACGGAGAAGGTTCACTCTGATGAACCCCGGAGTCTGAGTTGTCAGTTCTGTAATAAATCTTTCAAGAAAATATTCCAGCTTCAAAACCATCTCAGGGTTCATTCAGGGAGACAGGAGATCATTAATCCAGAGAAAATATTTCGGGTTTTATCATTTGTTTTCAATAACTTTTTATAGAATTATCAGTGAAATTGTCTTTAAATCTTTGGAAGCAAAATTAAAATGAGTATTCGATCTTTTAACTCTTTGAATACTTATCCAAAAATAGTTTAGTTTACTAGACGGTTAACTTCCGGCCTAAAATATTGGGGAAATATGTGTTTGTTTTTTCCTGAAAGCATTTATCAATTTTTAATCGAAAAGTATTGATAAGAGTTACCGGTAAAAAAAACAAATGAAATTTTGACGAGAAAAAAAGCTCTACCCCNCCCCCAACCTCCCAATTTTTTTGTTACACCTATGCACTTAATTATTTCCTATTTTATACTTTTTTCTTCTTAAATCCTGTTAATCGTATTCAGGAGAGAGACCATTTATTTGTCACACGTGCGGGAAAGCATTTAATCAGGAGGCAACTTTGAGAACACACTTGAGAATTCATACAGGGATGAAACCTCATGTTTGTGGAGACTGCGGGGAGTCATTTATTACAGGTTTTTTTCTATTTTTCTCAAGTTAAATCATGTTATATTATTTTTTTTCTTATGAAATCGTAAACGTTTTGGTATTGCGTTTTTTAGGAGAACATGACGCTATAACTGGTGGTTATTTTTTTTTTATTTTCAAGAGACAATTAATTATTTGTTGTTAAAATTCTATAACCATGTATTTTTAATAATGTACAAAGTAAACATTTTTAGAAATATAAAATATAAAAGTAATAAAATTAATCAATCGAAATATTTCAAAAACATGATTTTATCTTTACTTCTGAAAATTAGTTTATAGATACAGAATCCTTATCGACCTCTAAAAATATTTAGGTTTTAAATGCTTTTTTAGAAGACGATAAATCTGTAGATAATTCTGTTTGAAATATAAAATTTAATAGCATGGACAAAAAACTGAAGTGTTAGCTACAAACACAAATATAATCCCTATACCTTTGCAACTTGATGGTGTAAATTTTGATATTTCAAACTTACATTATTTGATCTAACAGAATTCATAGTATAAAATATTTAAGGTCTATAACATCCAAACAAAACCATAAATCAGATTGCATAAAAATAGGGATTATAAAATCGGAGTTTGTGGTGAAAACTCATTTTTAATAAATATTTTAATCAGGGAATTCCCTTCTCTCTCACAAGCAGTGGAAGCATACTGATGGAAGCCGACCCTTCCTCTGCTCCTTCTGCTCCAAAAGTTTCCCGACGAAGGGAGCCGTCAAGAAACATGAAACTATTCATAAAACAGAGAAGAGACATTCTTGTGATTTGTGTGATAAAGTGTTTGCGCGGTCTGATCATCTCAAATCACACGTGAGATCTCACCAAAACTATGATAAGCCTAAGATTAAGCTGGACGAGGATGTCAAATATAAAATCACCGCTAGCGGCAAAACTGTCTGATTAAGAGTAAAACAATTTTTTACAATATTTTTTTTACAAAATGTATTTATTTATAAATATTATTTATTTCAGATTACAAGATAAGACATGAGTTGTTTTATCAAAATGAGGTGAATCTTAAGGGAGGAGCTAACTTTCTTTTAAGGTAAAATAATATTTTAAATTCCTAGAACTTTGTTTTTAGACGCTAGATATAAGTTTCTAGTTCCTTTACTTTTTAATGTAGTTTCTAGATTCTTAAATCTAGTTTCTAAGACTCTTGAATCTAGTTTCTAGATTCTTAAATCTAGTTTCTAGATTCTTAAATCTAGTTTCTAGATTCTTAAATCTAGTTTCTAGATTCTTAAATCTAGTTTCTAGATTCTTGAATCTAGTTTTTAGACTCATGAATCTAGTTTCTAGATTCTTGAATCTAGTTTGTAGAATCTTGAATCTAGTTTCTAGATTCTTGAGTCTAGTTTCTAGAAAATCTAATTTCTTGATTCTTGAATATAGTCTTTAAATTCTAATTTGTTTAGATGTATAAGAGTTCTTGTTCATTCTATTTTGTTTAGATGTATGAAGATTTCTTGTTTATTCTATTTTGTTTAGATGTATGAAGATTTCTTGTTTATTCTATTTTGTTTAGATGTATGAAGAGTTCTTGTTTTTTCTATTTTGTTTAGATGTATGAAGAGTTCTTGTTTATTCTATTTTGTTTAGATGTATGAAGAGTTCTTGTTTATTCTCTTCTGTTTAGATGTATGAAGAGTTCTTGTTTATTCTATTTTGTTTAGATGTATGAAGAGTTCTTGTTTATTCTATTCTGTTTAGATGTATGAAGAGTTCTTGTTTATTCTCTTCTGTTTAGATGTATGAAGAGTTCTTGTTTATTCTATTTTGTTTAGATGTTTGAAGAGTTCTTGTTTATTCTATTCTGTTTAGATGTATGAAGATTGAAGAGTTCTTGTTTATTCTATTTTGTTAAAATGTACATATAAAGAGTTCATGTTTATTCTATCATATTTAGATGTATGAAGAGTTCTTGTTTATTCTATTTTGTTAAAATGTAAGAGTTATTGTTTATTCTATCTTGTTTAGATGTGTGAAGAGTTCTTGTTAAAATGGAACGATTATCAGTCCTCATTCTCTGCTATGATGCAGAGTATTTGTCTCAAGGATCGTCTTCTTACAAAACTTATTTTTGTTTTCTCTTAATTGTTATTTTATTCCTTTTAATCGGAGTTGGTTTGTGGGAGGAGGGTTCACTGGAAAATACTGGGGCGTAACTTTAGGGAGTGGCCAGCTTCTAGCTTTTCTTTCAATTTTTTAAGAATATGTTTTTAAATTACAATTTAAAGAACGATTTTACACAAACCAGACAAAGATTATTTGTTTTTAAAGACAGAGGTTTGCTTCAAAAAACTATTGGTCGGACCAATTACATGTCACATTGCTGATATTCCACGAATCTTGAAACCCCATATTTTCCCTGAGTTTTGAACGAAGATGATTCAGGAGGAGATGACGGACTGTACAATATCTAATGGGTCAACCTCCTTCTATGCTCATAGGTGGGCTTATCATGTTTATAACGTATGCATGTAAAAGTANTTTTAGAGTTCCAGGGGGGGCTAAGTCCCACTAGCCCCCTCCTGAATACGACGTTGACTAGAAAGCATATTTTTGATTGAATAAAGCCATTTCATTGTGTTTAAGCATTAAAGGAATTGAATCTTTGCCACAAACTCTGATTTTTTAATCACTAAATCTTTGCAACCCAATGTCGTAGGCCTTAGATATTTTAAACCAAGAATTGTGTTAGTTTTAATACTATAAGTTTAAAATATCAAAGGTTTACACAATCAAGTTGCAAAGCTATGAGGATTAGAAAGTTTGAGTTTGTTATAAAGACTCAATTCCTTTGCTTGACTTGATGAAACCTGTTTATTTTATAGGATGGTTCTCTCCACGTGTTCTCCGTACTTTAGAACTCTTTTCTCTTCCGTCCCACACAATCAACATCCGGTCATATTTGTTAAAGATATAGAGGTAGATGATGTTAATTACAGGCCCCAACAAGAAAAAATACCATTCAGTGACCCTACAGTATAAGATGGGCATGTCCGATTCATAGCGGTACCTTTAAACATTTATAGTAAGAGAAACCACTATAGAAAATGACCAAAAAAATTCATGGATATCTCATTAATTCATAATAATTAGCTTTTAAGGGCACCGCGCCTTGTGAATCGGACATGCTCTACTCTTTACAAGGAGAGTCACTTGAAATTATGTCTACAGAGCTTTAAACTTTAGAATCTGATATCCTTAATCCCGATCTGTTCATTAATCTGGAGATTAAATTCATGAGGACAACAAGCAATATTTAATCTGGAGATTAAGAAAAAGAGTGGATCAAGCATTAATCCCGATATCCACCATTCTAAAGTTCCCAGCTCTGTTCATTTAATAAATTTTATAATTGGTTTTTAAAACTTTCAAAAATAGATTTTTTTTTCATAGAAAACCTTTCGATATGTTTCAAAATATTGATTTTCTTTCTCAGAGATTTTTTCCCCTCAATCCAGAGAGATGATTTAATTTTATTCTAAATCAATATCCGAAATTTGAATTTTTTCTTCAGGATGGAATTGTAGAACTCTTGGTTCGATATATGTACAGTGGGCAGGTTAGTGTCTCCGAGGACCAGATTATCCCCCTCGTACACGCCGCCAAGAGTCTCTCCATCAAGGGACTCCTTGACGTCCCGGTTCCTCATCAGAACACGGAGAAGAACCTTCAACCTCCGGCCTCGAAGAAACCAAAGACCAACCCTGTGAGAACGGTGGAGGACAAGTCGGAGGATATTGTAGAGGCTGATGTTAAGCCGAGGAAACACAACAACTCAGTTCCTGTTGTTTGTGTAGAGGATGAGGATGAGGAGGAGGAGGAGGGGGAGGATAGTGTAGAGAATATCAGCTCGGACTCAGACCTTATAAACCAAAATGTAAGATGAATTGAATATAATTACATTTTTAATTTTGCTACTGTTTTAAATGGATTCTTCAAGGGTGAAAAAATTGTTGGAATAGTTCTCCCAGCTTATAGGGGTGTATATTCTGTCGAAAAATCATTACCCCCCCTTTTTTTAAAAATCCTATTTTTCCCCAGAAGTTATATATGCTTACGGGGAGGTCAACATTGTTTTTATTGTTTTATTTTCTGAATTGGGGAACTTTAATGAATTGTTAGGTAAAAGGCATTACAAAATTATCAAAAAGAATAATTAAGGTTGCCTTTTGATGTCCAATTTTTCGTTTTTTCCCAAATTATCAAAAATCATACTGAAAAATAATGAAAAATATATACCCCTGAGTTCTTTATTTGACTGCAGTAGCATTAATATATTTATTCGGATATTTTCAGGAATTGCTTCAACGGCTGACAAGCGAGATGACCGCGTATCCTTTCCTGGCCGGTCGTTCTGGACCCCCGCTCTCCCCTCAGCGACAACCTGCCCTGTCCCCCCAGCAGCTGGTTGGATCCCTCCTCCCTCCCCAGCTAACCTTGTACTCCTGTGAGCACTGTGGGAAGGAGTTTACGTCCAAGCGAAAGCATCAGAGACATGTTTTAAATGTACATTTTGGGTAAGTTTCTGGTAAAGGAAATGGGTTTTTGTAACAAAATCTTATTTTGTAATTTTTATATCTTCTCAACCAAATGTCGTAGACCTTAGATATTTCAAACTATGCATTCTGTTAGATCAAATAGTGTTAGTTTGAAATATCAAAGGATTGCGCTATTTGGTTGAAAAGAAATAGAGGTTTAAAAAATTTGAGTTTGTGGAAAAGACTCAAATCCTTTGTGGGTGGCTTTTGAAAGATATTCTAGCTTTTAAGGGGTTTATGGAAGTTGTTGAAGGTTTATTATAAGTTTTGAATCATTTTTGAGTTACATTATTTAAATTTGTTTTATTGTCGGTTTTCAAGATTTGTTTAATAGGTTGTCTACTAGTCTAGGTTTATAGAAAATAGAAATAATCGAAAGAGATGAAATGTCGAAAGAGAAAGAGTATAAATTATGTTTATTTCAGTTAGAGATTAAAGAATATTAAAGAAATACGCATTTTCAAGAAAAGGAGAGTAAAGAGATTTATTGTTTAGATATAATCCGGTCCAGTGCCCGTTCTGCCAGAAGGGTCACCGTGATAACTACAACCTCAAGCAGCATGTTTGCCCGGTCATCAACATGAAGTACGGGCAGTTTGAGAAGAAGGATGATACAGAGAATGGTCGAGAATGTTCTGGAAACCAGGTCACATGACCGGCCCACCAGCTAGCGGGGTTCAGGATCAACACTTCCTAAACTCAGGGGGATTCTCTGCAGAAAAATTTAAAAGATTTTATTTTATAAATCTGCGTACGCTAGGTATAATGTAAACGGAATTTATTCATTTTGTGGAATTCCCGAAAACTGAAGATTTAAGATTTATTCACAGGTTACATAGATAGGACAAATTAGGTTGTCATTGTTTTATTTCGTTTATTCTAAACTTGTCATAGAATATTTACAGGTTAAAGGGACTGTCACCGTAATTTGAAGTGAATTTCCTTTTTTGTCTCTGCAACATATTTCCCTAATCCCTATCACTTCTATAGAGATACCACTAATGCAAAATATTAATTTACAGAAGAAACTTTTTTTTGTAATATTTGTGTTCAGACGAAGATTTAAAGAGTATCGTTGTGAATCGGATATGAAACTCTTTAAATAAAGGGTCACTTATATTTGTGTTGTCAGTCCCTTTAAATGTAAATGTGAACACTGATAGTATTACAATGATTATCTCTCTGGTTCTATCTGTCTAATCTGTGAAATATCGGCTGGGGTTTCGAATAGTATGATGTTATTTCTCTTTTTCGAGTTCAATTGTGCACGAATGTATTTTGCATGAACATTTTTTGTTGCTGTTTATTTTTTTGATACCAGTGATTTTTCTAGTTAATTTGATCCTAGTGGTCCTTAGCATACCAAAAAATATTGTAGATTTTATTTTATCAGAAACTTTGATTTTAGCTTATATTTAATTATTCTCAGATTTTACTTTTAAAGGGACAGACCGGCTATTTGAACTGAGAATGCAGTATTGTAGAGAAAAACTTTATGATTCATTTGATACCAATGAGACAATTCGTTAATTAGAGCGTAAAGTCGTTTGTAATATTTCACCAGTTGTTTCAGCCAATAGGAGAAACGATTTTTACAATTCTTAAATAAAATGGACAAAACGTGTAACAAATTTTATTCTACAAACTAGTTGCATGTATACAAACAGGTTGAGAACAATATTAAACTTCTATCATTGGAAATAAGTTATTAAAATTCATTTTAAAATCTCGCAGGTTGATGCCATTCTTTCACGTATGGTCGTTTGTTGGAGGTTTTCTTTATTTTATTTGTGATAACGATATTTTTAAGAAATCTGCGAAATACAAATTCAGAAACAGCAAAGGAAATTATCGATTCTACGATTCTGCATGGCTTTCATCGATAATTTATTTTAAGAAATATGTTCCTGAGCATAAAATTAGATTATAAATTATTTTTTTTACATGTTTTGTCCGGGTTATTAAATTATTGTAAAAATCGTTTCTTCTGCTGGCTGAAACAACTGGTGAAATATTACAACTAACGACTGGACGATCTTATTTAAGAGTTGTACACCGTAAAAATGTCTCATTGGTATCAAATGAATCCTATAGTTTTTCTCTACAATACTGCATTCTCAGTTTGAATATTACGTAGTCTCTCCCTTTAATGGAAAGGTTTACGAAAAATGAAGGGAAGGATTCACATTTCACATTATTGAAAAAATCGGGATTTTTTTTAATTACTCCTTTTAAACCGAAGCTAGGAACAAGCGTTTTTCAGTTTTAAAATCTCTACCAACAGGGCTACAAAAAACATGAGGTGGCCAGTCACAATAGCTTTCAGCACTGTAGTTTTATCGTTTCTATTTTAATTTCTTCAATATTTTTCTAAGAAAAAAAAATTTACAAAAAAACATCCTCTAATTCTCTGACAGTGCTGCGATTCAAACGTTGCCGTACAAGGTTAATTTTACAGAGACACCCCTCAATTGGATTCTTTGAGAACCATTCCTGTCAAAGTTTCATTACAGAAATATCAAACAGATATTAAGAATGCAACCATATCGATTCATGTAATACATCCAAATCTTCCTTTCATTTTTCTTTATGCCTTCCTTTATGCTGCTATCTGCATTTATATTCCTGTGATGTTTCATACACGTTTAACCTTGACTAGTCGAATAGAAAAATTTATTTCGCAAATATAAAATTTAATATGATTATAAAACAATTTGAAATTTTTTAATATCTATTTAGCTAAACTTTACTAAATTTTACTTGGAACAGCATTTAGTTTTTAACATTGTAATGCTTAAAAACACATATATCTAAATTTAATAGTTTTTTAATATTTGTTATTGTTTCGCGTTTATTTAGGTTATAAAAATGGAAACAAATTTTATTATTGTACAAAGTAGATTTTATGATTTTTGTTTCGTCAATATAATTTTTATTTTTATTTTATTCTGTTTTGTTTTGTTAGTTTGTTTCGTAATTTAGGTGAATTGTATTAGGCGAGTTAACGCATGATTATGATTCTTATTTTGGGACAAATTCAGATTTTCTCATTCATATATCTTCACAGCATAATGTCAGATATCTCATACATTCTGTTAGATCAAATAATCGAATTATAAGAGGACATATCAGACTCTGGACCGCTTATCCATCTGACAAGGAGCTAAACTGGTTACTTGTGTCTTGTTTATGCATATTGTACTAGCAAGCGCTAAATAAACCTTTATATATGAGATATTATATATAAGCAAGCACTGAATAAACCTCTATATATGTTATATCATATAAGAAATACCAGTGTATGCGTAAACACAATTTTATGACCCATCTGACAAGAAACTAAAATGGTGTCTTGTATCTTGTTTATGCATATTGTATTAGCAAGCGCTAAATAAACCTCTATAGCATGAGATATCATATATAAGCAAGCACAGTAATACAAGTGTATGCGTAAACACAATTTTATGATCCATCTGACAAGAAACTAAACTGGTGTCTTGTGTCTTGTTAAAGCATATTGTATTAGCAAGCGCTAAATAAACCTTTATAACCTCTATAGCATGAGATATCATATATAAGCAAGCACAGTAATACAAGTGTATGCGTAAACACAATTTTATGACCCATCTGACAAGAAACTAAACTGGTGTCTTGTGTCTTGTTAAAGCATATTGTATTAGCAAGCGCTAAATAAACCTCTATGTATGAAATATCATATATAAGCAAGCACAGTATTCGATAAAGAAATTGAGTCTTTGCCACAAACTTGGATTTTCCCATCCCTATATCTTGTTAACCTGAGGACAAAAACTTTTGATATTACAAACTTAGTTTTTTTGATCTAGAAGAATTCACAGTTTGAAATATCTAAGGTCTACGACATTAGGTTGAAAAGACATAGAGATTAGAAAATCTGAGTTTGTGGCAAAGACTTAATTCCTGTATTGACTTGTTTAAAATATAAAAGTTTTAAAATATTTTCCTATATAAGAATCATCTTAACAGGTTGGAAAATAAAAAGTACTATTGATTGTTAAAGGTGATCATGATCATAGGGAACAGCTGGAGCTTCATGTTGGTAGTATGCAGGTCAGCATACACTGGTATTATGTAAATAATACCAGTGTATGCTAATGATCTTTAATCCTGGATCAAAAAAGTTGTTCAATTCATGCATACACTTGTAATCAAGGAATGAGACAATGAGACATTGAGACATAAGGACGCCAGTTTTTATGGTTAAAAAAATGCTTACGCATACACTAGTTTTATGCAAATGAGACGATAAGACACTAATAAACCTCTATTTCTGAATCAAAAAATGTGTGCACTGTATATGCAAACGCTTGTATTTGAACAATGAGAGAATGAGACATTGAGACGTCTGTATACGTACATAGCAAGAAATGATACATAACACATTGAAAAGTGTGTACATATATAAGCATACGCTTTTTTATAGGAAAAGACAATGAGACATTAAGACACCTGTTTTCAAGGTTTAAATAAAACTATGCTTATGCATACACCAGTATTATACAAATGAGACGTTGAGACACTAAGACACCTCTATTCTTGGATCAAAAAAGTTGTTCATATGCATAGAGGTTCATTTAGCGCTTGCTTAAACAAGACACAAGACACCATTTTAATGTCTTGCCAGATGGATAAAAAAAATTGTGTTTACGCATGCACTGGTATTACTGTGCTTGTTTGTAATAAGCATATGCATAAATCACATGCTATTGAGGTTTATTTAGTGCAAGACACCATTTTATTTTCTTGCCAGATGGATAATGGCCTTTGTAAACCTTTCATATTTCAAACTTTAACAATTTCATCTTGTAGAATTTATCAAATTAAGGAATTTATCACAAAGCTTTGGAACTTTGAAAACTTTGACGATTTAAACAAAGAATTGGATCTAGACGGATTTGGTGTTTGTAATATGAAAGGAATGAAGTTTTAGCAACAAACTCAAATTTTCTAATTCTTATATTTTTTAAACCTGATAAAGGTAACCATTGATATTTCAAACTAATATTGCAGAGCTTATAGAATTCATATTTTCAAAAATATCTAAGCTCTATAACATTGGGTTTCAAAGGTATAAGGATTAGAAATTCTGAGTTTGTGGCAAAGACTCAATTCCTTCCTGGAAAAGTGCGTGTCCGAAATTCATATATTAATTTACACGACATCAAGAACAAGAGGAGATTAGCAGTGAGGAAAGAACTCATTAAATACGTTTAAAAATGCCCAGCTCAGAACTTCTGGTTTTAAAGGGAGTGTTCGCGAAAAATGAAAGGGGGTATAGGTTTACGGCGAAAAAAAAGCGCTTTTGATCGCTACTAATCTTACTTCTATCTGTTGCGTCTATAAAGAAAAAGTTGTTAAAAACGACTTGTATATCGGAGAACGTAGCAGCCATACAAATTCAGAAAGTTGCAACATTCAACTCGGATCGTAAAATAATTTAATTCCAAACAAATCATTCAAATGGTGCCATGACAAACTCCTGAAAGACAAACTCATGAAAATACAAACTCCTGAAAGACAAACTCCTGAAATTATGATTCTCTGAATGAAATATGATAAAATTCATAAACTTTAGGAGAAAAAATCCGCAAATATCTTAGAAAAAATTCTCAATCTTTAGTAATTTGAATATGCTTCAAGCAGCAAAGTATTACAATGATCAGAATAATTAAAATAGAATATAATTTAGATTTTAATTTTTTTTAGACACTAAGACACCTGTTTTCAAGGTTTAAATAAAACTATGCTTATGCATACACCAGTATTATACAAATGAGACGTTGAGACACTAAGACACCTCTATTCTTGGATCAAAAAAGTTGTTCATATGCATAGAGGTTCATTTAGCGCTTGCTTAAACAAGACACAAGACACCATTTTAATGTCTTGCCAGATGGATAAAAAAAATTGTGTTTACGCATGCACTGGTATTACTGTGCTTGTTTGTAATAAGCATATGCATAAATCACATGCTATTGAGGTTTATTTAGTGCAAGACACCATTTTATTTTCTTGCCAGATGGATAATGGCCTTTGTAAACCTTTCATATTTCAAACTTTAACAATTTCATCTTGTAGAATTTATCAAATTAAGGAATTTATCACAAAGCTTTGGAACTTTGAAAACTTTGACGATTTAAACAAAGAATTGGATCTAGACGGATTTGGTGTTTGTAATATGAAAGGAATGAAGTTTTAGCAACAAACTCAAATTTTCTAATTCTTATATTTTTTAAACCTGATAAAGGTAACCATTGATATTTCAAACTAATATTGCAGAGCTTATAGAATTCATATTTTCAAAAATATCTAAGCTCTATAACATTGGGTTTCAAAGATATAAGGATTAGAAATTCTGAGTTTGTGGCAAAGACTCAATTCCTTCCTGGAAAAGTGCGTGTCCGAAATTCATATATTAATTTACACGACATCAGGAGCAAGAGGAGATTAGCAGTGAGGAAAGAACTCATTAAATACGTTTAAAAATGCCCAGCTCAGAACTTCTGGTTTTAAAGGGAGTGTTCGCGAAAAATGAAAGGGGGTATAGGTTTACGGCGAAAAAAAGCGCTTTTGATCGCTACTAATCTTACTTCTATCTGATGCGTCTATAAAGAAAAAGTTGTTAAAAACTACTTGTATATCGGAGAACGTAGCATCCATACAAATTCAGAAAGTTGCAACATTCAACTCGGATCGTAAAATAATTTAATTCCAAACATATCATTCAAATATTACAAACAATAGTCATCGATTATTTTCGACACATTCGGATATAGTTAATATTTCATAATATTTTTTTTTCTGTAAATATAAAAATCTCGTCTTCATTATCAAAATCCTCGAAAGAGGAATACATGTTTTCCAAAGTAACTCTCAGATCATGAAAAATAAAAAAATGTTTTGCAATATCAACTATATACAAGTGCGTCGAAAAATAATCGATGACTATTGTTTGTAATATCTGAATGATTTGTTTGGAATTAAATTCATTTGTTTACGATCCGAGTTGAATGTTGCATCTTTCTGAATTTGTATGGATGCTACGTTCTTCGGTATAAGTTGTTTTTAACAATTATCTCCTTTTGACGCAACATATAGAAGTAAGATTAGTAGCAATCAACTTATTTTTCGCCGTAAGCCTANTTAAAACCAAATCTTTGTTTTATAGACTTATATTCACACCTTTTAACATTTTAACTTAGCTTGGCTTTATTAAATCTCGCTTTGTGCTAAGTTTTATACAAATAATTAGCCATTTTTCAATTTCATTAGATTATTTAAGTAAAAACTCGCTGTAGAACTAGCCTGTGTTTTTGCTAATGTTTTGTATACACCATTCCATGAGGTCAACTGGTAAAGTCCCGGGTAAAAATGTTTTTACAAAAAAAGTGAAGTAAAAAAACTAGAAAAAAGTCCGAAAATATTTAAAGCACGCATAACTGCGGTGTACATTCAAATATCCGAGCTGGGCCAACCTTTACGGTCCTGGTTTGGACTGTCCTGACTTCAGGCTGCTTCTATTTGAACTTACATTCACTACAGAGTGAAAAGACCGTAAACGTCATTTTAAAAAAGTCATTGAAAATCAAGTCTTATTCTTCTTAATCGAGGACTCTCCTTTCGGATAAAGACTTTGAATAAAAATCATGACTTTATTTCCTTCAAATATTTCGTAGTACAAAACTCCTCCTCCTGGTGGTAGAAATTGGGACTTTTTCTATTTACTTTCTTATTGTGACTTAAATGGATATGTGATCACTAGGCATGTACCAGCAGAGCTAATATAAAGTTGTACAACATGTATCTGTGTTGAATGTGGACTGCACTGTACTGCCCAGGATATAAAAATAGTTGATCATGTACTTTATCACTTGCCTACCAAACATGAGATAAATTTTAAACATGAAGCATAGCAAGCAAAGCTAATGTAGCAATTGTACTAATCAATGTATGTTTAATGTACAATGTACTATATACTGGAATTTTACTGCCCAAGACATAAAAATGTTTTATCGCGTACACTAATGTCCAAAAAATACCATACACTGTGTCTGTGTTCAATGTGGACTGTACTGCACTGTACTTTGGAAGATATGAAAATGCTTGATTGTGTACTTTACAAATGCCATGTACTGTAGTGTACAAAATATGTATAACATGAACATTGAACATATGAAGCGAAGCAAGCAAAGCTAATACAACAATTGTAATAATTAATCTTTATTTCATGTACAGTATACTCTTTACAGCAGAAGGACTAATATAAAATTGTACAAAATGAATCTGTGTTTACTGTTAACTGTACTGCACTGTTCTGCGCAGGATATTAAAATGTTGTAAATTTATATTTTCAGACAAATCTTTAAAAGAGTGTATCATGGTTTTGGAAATGAAAATATCCCCGGAAGCTGTGACGAAGGTGGAACGGTTTCTTGTAACGGATAGGTGGGTGCTGAGGCCGTTCTTTCCATAAACTACATAGGTCGACAACTTGATGTCTCCTATATTGGTCGTCAAGTGTACGGAGAAATATTATCACATAAGAATTTAGTATGAGACATCTAGCGGCCAACATATCGTCCCCCAAAGTACGTGAACTACACGACCACTTTCTATGGAGAGAACGGGCTCTGGATAAAAGGATTTGAGAATATTTATCAGAAATCTACGAGTTTAAATTACTAGGCTTTTAGGGCGCTTATATAGATTTAAGGGACTGTAACATGTATATAGATTTAAGGGACTGTAACATGTAAGTGACCCTCCATGCAAAGATGGCAAAGCCCAATTTAAAACGATACCCTTATAATACGTTGTTTGATAAACGATACCCTTATAATACGTTGTCTGATAAAGCATGAATTAGATATCCATGTTTTGCGTTTTTAAACTGTTTTTTGTGGTTTCTGTGTTTAAGTGACTTGTAAAATTCTTGCTAATTAGAAACAATCGAGAAATTATTAGAATTAAACAATTTGCTGTTAAGAAACGACGTTGTCTTCCACATTTTGATTAGAATCATGTTTCAAAGGTATAGAGAGTGACATAAATTACGCTTACAGTCCCTTTAAGATTAAAAGCTAAGGGCATGGTGGGATGGGAGGTATTTATTTAATTTACTACTTTTTGTATAATTTTTCCGTTTGCCACAAAAAAATGTGATGTAGAGTAAGAGCACCAATTGGATAACTTTTTGGTTAACTTTAATTCTAATTTTTAACAGTCTTGTCTATTACAGAGGTAAAATATATACTTTTCTGTAATCTTCAATCGGAACATCAACTAGAGGGTTATAATATATAATACTAGCTGAAGAGCCCGGCGTTGCCCGTGGAAAAAAAATTTGAAATTTTTTAGCCTATAACTGATAACCATGGGTTCCCTAAATTTGATATTTCAAACTTTGATTATTTGATATAACACAATTTACAGTTTTAAAAGTCTGAGGTCGTTGGGTTGCAAAGATATAGGGTTTAGAAAACTTGAGTTTTAAGTAAACTGAAAATAAAAAATAAAAATATTTAATCATCTAGTTAAATGTTTTTTGTTTAGTTACCGTGAACTAGCAGAGAGTGCTATGTCGTTCAACCGACGGTTAAATGAGGAGAGGAAAATGAGAATACCGTACATAGATGGACAGGTACATAAACACCATATATCGTACATAGATGGAGAGGTACATAAACAATATATATAGTACATAGATGGACAGGTACATAAATAATATAAACTGTACATAAATGGACAGATACATAAACACTTTATACTGTACACTGTACATAGAGGTATGTAACAAATATCATAGTAAACCCTATATTTGTGAACCAGAACATACCTATATTACGTTGTACATTGTAACCCAACTACGCCTGTAAATAACAACATCAAACCTGTATTGTGATTAGCTTAACTACGCTTGAATATAACGACGCACAACTTGTAATTACGTTCCTTAACCTGCAACATAGAATTCAAAATATAACTCAGTTGGAACAATACTCCGCTTTGATTACGGTCTTAGAATAATTATATTCCTCATGTATAGCGAGAGGGACCTGAGCTTGGAGTCTTGAAAGATAGATATAGACTAGAGAATACTGATAGAGTCATATTCAGTTTGATATTGACAAAGTATTGTTGAATGGAATTGTTTGTGATTCATTTTCATATATATATTTCATATTTTTATTCAACTACAAAGCATGAGATATTACAACTAAGCAATCACAATTTACTATGCAGTTTGGACCCGCCTAACCAGGGTTGGTTGTTTTGAGTGGTTGGCCCGAATTTAATTGACGATACTGAATATAATTGGTTACACATATCAAGATTTGTTTTGGATAGGTAAGGATTTTATTGGAAGGAAAGAGATTGTAAGGTGATCTGTGGCAGGGTGAGATCAGAGGGATTTTTATGTAGAGATAAATTTAAAATACTGGGTGTTAATGATGGTTGTTACAGAAACAGAAATAAGCTAATAAAGTTTCAGTTATTTTAGTTTTTTTATATAAATTTATTCACACGATATACAGATAGGTTTTTCTTATTTAAACCTCTCATAATTCTCAAGATAAATATTGATTACTCTTTCTTTGAATATTTGAATTGCTTTGTATCTTGTAAGACAGATACCTGAGAATACCGATAGAGTTGTATCAGACTAGAGTATTATTGAACAGAATAGTTTGTGATTGAATAGTATCTTGTAATTAGACAGATACCTGAGAATAGTTCATGATTGAGTTGTATCTTGTAAGATAGATACCTGATAGAGAATACTGATAGAGTTGTATCAGACTACAGTATTATTGAACGGAATATTTCGTGATTGAGTTGTATCTTGTAAGACAGATACCTAAGGATACGGAACGCTATACCTGAATTGGTACCGATCTTAAAGACTTTGTTGGAGTAGGGCATTTACTACAGGTCCACATACACTTTATATTCTACACTGGACAAAGATAGACACTAAAAAGCCACTAGTTACAATTTACGTAAACAATTTTCACTGTATACTGTACATAAATAGACATGGTTAGTATGTACGTAAACATTTGATACTGTATATCGGACAAAAATGAGAAATTTCACTAATACTTCATACTGTAGCTTACACCATACCGAGAGGGACCCTTTGTACTGGTACAATGTACATAGCCGTACAAGGAGACCCCCAAAATACAAAGAATTAAAATTTTGAAGAGCAGAAGATGATTTGAAGAAAGGACTGATCAATAAGTCGCATTTTGTATCTTTTTTTTATCATTTTTATCTCTTCTGAAATATCTAAACGTTTAATTTTATCAGTTTTCTATGAACGCCCATTTCTAGACTGGTGTTGCGCAGAAACATTACAACGCTGAACGGAAAGCTAGAGAACGAATGCCAGGGAGAACTCATGGTCAAATATACTCCTACCCACAGAACAGGTATACTCCTACCCATAGAACAGGTATACTTCTACCCACAGAACAGGTATAGTCCTACCCACAGAACAGGTATACTCCTACCCACAGAACAGGTATACTCCTACCCACAGAACAGGTATACTCCTACTCACAGAACAGGTATACTCCTACCCACAGAACAGGTATACTCCTACCCTCATAACAGGTATACTTCTACCCACAGAACAGATATACTCCTACCCTCATAACAGGTATACTTCTACCCACAGAACAGGTATACTCCTACCCACAGAACAGGTATACTCCTACGCTCATAACAGGTATACTTCTACCCTCATAACAGGTATACTTCTACCCACAGTACAGGTATACTTCTACCCACAGAAGGGGTATACTCCTACCATCAGAACAGGTATACTCCGATAACCTTCTACCCACAGAACATGATTACTCCTATCCTCAGAACAGGTATACTTCTACCCAAAGAACAGGCATACTTCTACCCAGAGAACAGGCATACTTCTACCCAAAGAACAGGTACCCTGAGAACAGGTATACTCCTAGGCTCATAACAGGTATACTCCTAGCCTCATAACAGGTATACTCATACTCACAGAAAAGGTATACTCCTACCCTCATAACAGATAAACTCCTACCCACAGAAAAGGTATTCTCCTACCCTCATAACAAGTATACTTCTACCCTCATAACAAGTATACTCCTACCCTCAGAACAAGTATACTTCTAGCCACAGAACAGGTATACTCCGACCCTCATAACAGGTATACTTCTACCCACAGAACAGGTACACTCCTACCCACAGAATAGGTATACTCCTACCCTCATAACAAGTATACTCCTACCCTCATAACAGGTATACTCCTACCCTCATAACAAGTATACTCCTGCCCTCATAACAGGTATACTTTTACCCACAGAACAGGTATACTCCTACCCACAGAAAAGGTATACTCCTACGCTCATAACAGGTATACTCCTGCCCACAGAATAGGTATACTCCTACCCTCATAACAGGTATGCTTCTACCCACATCTTTTTATCTTTTGCTTTCAAGTTCAAATCTGCAATCTTTTACTGCATTGAGAAAATGTGGAAGAAAGACAAGAATGTTTGAGAAAAAATTTACTCAAGAATAACAATTTTGTTTAGGTGGAGGAAAAAGAGATATCAATACCTTCAGTACTTTATGCAGCCCAGACATCTCAGGTCAAATTTTTATTTTAAGGAAAGGGAATTCAGAGCGCTACTTGCCATGATTTTAGAGGGGCGTACGAGGGGGGCTGCATTGGATACACGTGCCCCCTACGGGTGCCCCCCCTGGGAGGGGGGGTACGCATAAAGGGGTCTGATATATGAAAGGATTTTAAATGATGTGGGGAAAAAATGAAAATTTCAGCATCTAAAACCCTAAAAATTGTTGTGATATTCCGCGGGAACAAACCTAACTTCTGTAGAAAAATATGATTTTTGATGAACTGGAGAGAGAAAAGCTTGATATCAAAAGGCATGTTTTTATTCTTTTTATTACAATTCATATCCAAATATTCAGCAAATAAAACCCTACACATTTTTTTGCTTCTCCGCTGAAGCATATCTAATTTCAGTGGGAAAATTATTTTTGAAAGGCGAAAAGATTTTTCAAGTTTTTGCAACAAACTCAAATTTTCTAATTTTCTTTGAAACCTAATGGTTATACCTTGTTTTAAGCTTAGAATTTCTCATAGTTGATGGAATTCATAGTTTGAAATACCAAAGATCTACGACATCGAGTTGCACAGATTTAGGGATTATAAGTTTAGAGTTTTTAGCAAAATCTCATTTCCTTTACAACTCTGATATATAATCAACAAATATATGTTCTAAACCAAGCAAAGACTGATTATAAAAGATATACGGCAAGAGCGTACATAGAAATAAATCTAGAGGGGCCAATATGCGCGAAGCGCAAANGTGAGGCAAAATTTGAACTGTAAATTCAAAACATTTGGCTTCTTGGATATCATAAAGGTACACAATACACATACAATCCAACTACCTTACAAGAACTACTTTATCTCTCCTTCAAACAAAACTAGCAGAAAAAAAAACAGCAAACTAATTTTTTTATGTTATTCACTCTTCAGTTTTAGAATTAAAAGTGTGATAGCTCTGATTTCTAGGGGGGCACTACCCCCTTGCCTCCCCCCTGTGTACGCCCTTGATATACGATTCTTTAATATAGATAAAAACTAATCAGACATTTTGTCAAAATAAGGGCTTTTAAGGGGGGGGACACAAAATTTTCTAGGGGTGCACACAAAAATCATGAAATGCCCTCCCTACACTACACATACGCCTCTGTGCTTTATTAGCATCTGAATGTGATTATATATATCTTCATTAAAAGTTCCAATTTTGGCATATTTACATTTCCCCTAAAATAAATAAGAAAATGGTTTTTGAAAATTTTCAAAACTTAAAAAAAATTGTTTTTAAATATTTATTCAGGTTTGAGCCTGATTGTGGTTCTCTTAATGTTTCTAAAGTTGAACCTACCGGAGTAATTGCGGAGGAAACCATCCTTAAACTAGATACGGAGAAGGTTAGAATAAAATAAGTTCTAAATTGGAACCTACCGGAGTAATTAAAGATGTAACTATCCTTAAACTAGATACGGAGAAGGTTAGAATAAAATAAGTTCTAAATTGGAAACTACCGGAGTAATTGCGGAGGAAACCATCCTTAAACTAGATACGGAGAAGGTTAGAATTTAATAAGGTCTAAAGTTGAACCTATCGGAGCAGGACCTAGGATACCATCATTAAACTAGATACGGAGAAGGTTAGTATTTTGAAAGATCTTAAGTTGAATCTATCGGGGTAATAAAACAGGAAACCATCCTTAAAGCTGGATACGGAGAAGGCTAGACGATATATATTTACATAAATCATATGTTTAGAACGAATAATGGTGTAGAATGTATGAAGACGATATATTACATAAATCATATGTTTAGAACGAAGAATTGTTTAGAATGTATGAAGACGATATATTTACATAAATCATATGTTTAGAACGAAGAATTGTTTAGAATTTATAAAGACGATATATTTACATAAATCATATGTTTAGAACGAATAATGGTGTAGAATGTATGAAGACGATATGTTTACATAAATCCATATATATTCTTTTCTCTATGCATAAATCATATGTTTAGAACGAAGAATGGAGTGGAATGTATGAAGACGACTTTCCAATACCTGAACCTGAGGATGATGCACAGGCAGATATATTCAAACAAAATCCAAAATTTTCTTGATTTAAACTTTAAGTATAAATGCTCGCCAGGCACATGCACTTTAATATTATCTACTACAGTGAAAGCAAAAAAAAATGTGAACAGATTGTCGTCTTCATTCTTACTTTAGATTACAAGTCCCGCCATAAAGTGTTTGATTTGTAACTGTCATAACTAAAATAACTTTAATATCCAGATGTATAGATATTTGTAACATGTTACAAGTTACAAACTAAATGAAAAGTTGGTGCGATAAGACAATCATTCTGGCGTTTATTAGTTATTACTTTATCTAGTTCTCCACATCCATTTCTAACACTTGCAATGAAATCTTGATTTAGTTAATTTGGTAGGTTTGAACTATTATATTAATCTTTCTTGTAATTCTGAATGGTTTAGAAAGTTTTGGAATACATTAAAGTTTGAATTTAATCTGCAGGAGTCAGATTCTGATTTTGAGTTTGACGGAGTTAGGATAAAGAAAACTAAAGGACGGAAGATGACGAAAACAAAGTCCACCAAACCCAATCCAACACCGCCGAAGGTGAAAGATGTAAGTATCGTTAAAAAACTTAACACCTATTTTATTTTCAGAGATCAAATAAAATTTGAATCTATGAATTTGTAAACCCGAAAACTCCTCTTATGAAAATAAGTTAATATGTATTTAAAATATATACAGTGAATCCCAGATATATGAAAATGTCGTATTACATATTTAAGATCAAATGCCGCGAAAAAATGAGTTTAAAATTAATATATCAATTGCATTCATATTCTAGGGCTATATTAAAGTCATTTTTCCGCGGCATTTGATCTTAAATTATGTAATACGACATTATAAAAAACTCTTGCTATGTATTCATATATCTGGGATTCACTGTTCAAGACTCTAGAATTGTAGTATATTTAGTATAATTAAAAACAAGTTAAGTAATAAAAAAATTATCAGTTGGATCTAACAATGAGTGTAGAGTGTACAAACCACAAAGTACAAATACACCTGCTGAGCATTTAGAATAAATTGAAAGAATTTAAGTGTTGTGTTTTAGGGAACAAAATGAATCAACAAACTTAAAAAGATTAAAATCAAATAGTACAAATGATTGCTTCCGAAAGGACTATTCTTGTAATAAATACTGTAAATGCCAACCTATTTTCAAGACGTTGTAAAGATTGAAGACGACTTTGATTCTGGTAAAAATATGCATAGTTTAATACAGTTACCCTCAAAGGATAAGACTTCAGGGAAGTCTTTTTTCTAATATTTAACTATTAGTTTGTTTCTTTCTATGAAAATCATTAAATAAAACCTTTAAAAACTAAACTAAACCTTTAGAACAAATTTTTTAAGCTTATCATTTTAAAATAGTATTATGTTGACATGTAATCTGCCAAACAAACTTTGAAAGTAAAAATTTAAAAAGAAAATATCTAAAAAGCGTCCAAAACACCGTTAGTTTGAAGTTTATTTCTTTTAGATAAGAATCGTGATTCTCCTTTTAATACCCTCGACATTGGAGACATATATTTGTTTTATAAAACACTAAAATCTAAAAACTAATCTACATTTTATAAACCAAAAACCTAATCTACATTTTATAAAACAAAAACCTAACCTACATTTTATAAAACACATAAACCTAATCTACATTTTATAAAACTTTAAAACCTAATCTGTGTTTTATAAAACACAAAAGCCTGAAACCTAATCTTTGTTTATAAAACACAAAACTCTAAAACCTAATCTATGTTTATAAAACACAAAACTCTAAACCCTAATCTATGTTTAGCCCACGGTTCCTAAACCACCCCAGCCGAACAAGCGTAGGACGCACGCGGATAGTATCCCAGACTCAGAGAAACCTTTCACGTGTGATCGTAAGTTTTCTGATTTAAATATTTTCCATCCTCACTGCTATTTAGCATTATATTCTTAATTATTAAATTTATCATTATCAAAATCATTATCAAAATCATTATCATGATCATTATCATAATCATTATCATTATCATTAGTAACATCATTATCATAATCATTATCATAATCATTATCATTATCATTATCATAATCATTATCATAATCATTATCATAATCATTATCATTATCATTATCATTATTATAATTATTATCATAATCATTATCATTATCATTAAAGAAGAGTGTCATCTATTACCATGTTATCATCATTAATATGATTTTAAAATTATTATCATCAGATGGCTAGATCATCATTGTCATCAGTTTTAGTATATCATTTATCATCTGATCATTATTATACCATCCATCATTATAATAAGACTTAAAGAGGTCGGACTTAATGAATTGTGAGATGATGTAGAATTAGTATTGCGTAGTTGAACCACTTCTCTTTATCTCTGCGGCACTATAAAGTGGTTCTGCTAGGCAGAACTAGTTAAACTGCTTCTCATTATTCTTACTAGACTAGACTAGACCTGGACTAACCTACCATATTTATAGTTTGCTGTGCCAGATACATGACAAGACCTGGACTAACCTACCATATTTCTAGTTTGCTGTGCCAGATACATGACAAGACCTGGACTAACCTACCATATTTCTAGTTTGCTGTGCCAGATACAAGACTAGACCTGGACTAACCTACCATATTTCTAGTTTTCTGTGCCAGATACAAGACTAGACCTGGGCTAACCTACCATATTTCTAGTTTGCTGTGCCAGATATAAGACTAGACCTGGACTAACCTACCACTACAACCATACTCATAAGGGACGAGCTGAGCCTGAAACCTACTCCTACTTCCAGGTAAGAGTCCTAGACCAGGATTTAATGTGTTTTTTTTTGTCTTAACTTAACATAATGATCAGAAAGATCCTAAAACCTATTCTATAAGTCTTATCACGGGGAAGAAGCCTTAATGAAACCGACTCAAACTTTTAGGATAGAACCTGTTAAGGCCAGGTTTTCTTTCCTAAAATTATCAGAAGGGTAGGACGGACGGTATAAGTACAGCATGTACAGTCACTTAATGTAATTATACTGTACAGAATGATGAGAGTACCAGTACACTGTACAGTTACTTAATCTTATTGTACTGTACTGGAAGAGGAGGAGAGTACCAGTACACTGTACAGTCACTTAATCTTATTATACTGTACAGGAGGAGGAGGAGGGTATAAGTACAGGATCTCCTTCAGCTGGAAGTGATTCTCAGGTATAATAAGTTCAGATTCAATATTTTTTACGATAATAGAAACTGAGTTTTTTTAATCGCCATATCTTTGCAAGGTGGCGGTGTAAAAATTTGATATTTCAAATTTAGACAGTTTGATCTAACAGGCTTCATAGCTTAATCAAAACTCCAAGACATCGGGTTGTAAAATTTAGGATTAAAAAAATCAGAGTTTGAGGCAAGAACCTTTAGAAAGTTATTTTATTTTGACTCAAGTAAACAGTAAAAGAGATCTTATATAAGATCAATAGAATAGATATAAATAATAGATATATCTCATTATTTCTGCATCAACATTTCCTTTGCTTTTATATATCTCTGTTTACTAAAAATACCTCACACGGAATTAGCTTTCAACATAAAATTCTTTTTTGATTAGAGAAGAATTTATACATACTTCACAGCGTATGAGAGTTCACACAAAAACATGTTAACTTTTATTTTTTTCATTTGCCATGGATATAATGCAAGGAAAGTTAATTGCAGTTGCGTATACTCTGCGTACATATTGAAATAGATGAAGAATAGATGCATCAGTGGTCGTTTAGTATCCGAGGAGGTTAAAATCATTAAATTTTTATAATTTTGATAGTTTACATAATAGTTTCCTTTGACCAGAATATTTCATTTATTTTTTATGTGAAAGATAGATCCCATGTCAGGCTTCGACATCCGTCTTGTGTTTACATAACCGCCTACACTGCAGTACAAAAGATGGGTACACCTGAAATAACTTTCCTTGCATTAAAACCTTGCTTAGGATAGCACAAGAGAAGAAACAAATTAGTAAGTTTAAAAATGTTCAACTAAATCGGACTGAACCTAGGATTAATAAACTTTTAAAATCAAGCATACTGGCGGGAAATGTAAAGGACATTTTCTAAATACATATGACAAAATTTCTGTATTTAGGTTCAATATTGGATTCATAGACTGTATGAAGCAATAATATCGTCCACTATGATGTATAGATATATTATTGCTTATACTCCAGGAGGGTTCAGGAACTGGGAGAGCCAAGACGGATCCGTTCTCTCTCCAGGTTGAGGATGAAACTGTAGTTAGAGGAAAATCTCCAGCGTTCCTCTCAAAGATGGAAAAAAGTAAATAAATCCCAAATATAAAAATTTTCATATATTTTAACAATTTCTTTTTAATAAAAATAAATCATATATTTTAACAATTTAATTTTAAAAAATAAAAAATATTCATATATTTTAACAGTTTTTTTAAAATAAAAATAAATTATATATTTTAACAACTTAATTTAAAAAAAATAGAAAATGTTCATATATTTTAACAATTTGTCAGGTCCTAAAGTGAAAAAGGGTCCAACACCTACTCCTTTAGTAGGATCTAATCCTGGATTGAAGGTAAATACAGGGTATTTTATTTTCTTGAAAAATCCCCCCGTCCCCATCTCAAAAGAGATAAGGCTTTCATCACTGAACTTGAAGTAATGGGGAAAATTCCAAGTATTTTGGTGTGAAATTAAATTGGAGAATAAACCAAAAAAATATTTAAATAAAACTTGCAAGTCAAAGACATACGCATTTTAAGCATATAATGAGCCAATATTTTCACTAAGAAAGCTTTAAAATTAAAATATTAATTTTTTTTAACCCGTTTTTCCTTAAGCCTGGACCTGCCCCGTACTGTGACTTTTGCCTGGGAGATTCAGCTCTTAATAAAAAGACTTTAACGCCGGAGGAACTGATTGGGTGCGCGGAGTGCGGAAGATCAGGTCACTGAAAAAAAAATATAGATTTGCTCTGCTCTTAAAGGGACTGCCAGAGTAATTTCAAGTGACCCTCCATGCAAAGATTCAATATGGTTTTCATAAACACTTTGTCTAATCAAGTATGGGCTAGATATCAATGTTTATTATTTTAAAAACTGATTGTTTTCAACTGTGATTTATTTCTCTACAAAAGTGACTTTCGCATTTCTACTGCAGGAGAACGTAATTGGAATATCAGAATTAAAGCACTTTTAAGTCTAGAAAAACAACAATATCTTCCACATTATTGATCAGATAAAGGTTTCCAAGTTACCGATGTGAATCGGGCATTGCCATTTTTGCATGCAGGGTCACTTGAAATTACGCTTAAAGTCCCTTTAAACAAGAATATACAGTGTTAACTATAAAACTGTGGAATAGGAAGACGACTGTTGGACTTAAATTTTGATTTTGAATAGACCAATAAACATCGTGTACACGAGACCCATTTCACATGATAAGTTGATTTTCAAGTTTCTGGTGTACACTATTTGCTTTATAACAACATGAAATACACATGAGATTGCTTAAATGTCGTCTTGCAATTTCACAGTTTTTGCATATCCCATTGTATCTACGGTAGTAGGCGATAATATCACTATAAAGAAGACGACTTTTTTATGTAAGTTTTAATTGTTAACAAGCTTTTTTCGAATTAGTAGTTTACAAGCAATTAAATTTTAAATTGACAGCTTCTCTTTGTTTCAATATTTTTGTGTATCGATGCTGTTTAAAAGCTTGATATAAATTATAATATAATCTAAAGGCGTCTTCTTTATATTGACATTATCACATACCACCGTAAAATAACCGGACCAAAGAAGGTACACCAGGAACCCACGCACAGGTTTTTGTTTCCTATAAATCATGTACTGCAATTACTTGGCGGAATTAAAATTAATTCAGGCTGCCCTGTATTCAGACTGAGAATCGTTTATATTCCTATAAATGTCAATATTACACTTGTTTTGTAAATTAAGCTATGCATGGGGGTATACTGGTTTATCTTCCTTGCAATGATCGAAACCAAGAATGATTTATGTAATCTTTTACGAAATCCTTTTTCTCTTAAGAGTTTAGTTTACCATTTAATTGAGAAATGAAGTGTAAAAAAATACCTCAAGGATTTCTTACAAAGAGAAGAGTAAATTAATTAAGATTTGAGATTATAAGGGCATATATTTAGGACATCCAACCTGTCTTCAGTTCACAGGGAACATGATGGTCAGCGTTCGACAATATCCCTGGCAGTGTATAGGTAGTAGGACTATGATAATGACCATGACAATGACCATGACAATGACCATGACAATGACCATGACAATGACCATGACAATGACCATGACAATGACAATGACAATTGATATATTGAAGAGTGTAAGACGTGTACTCTCTGTGGAACCTCTGAGAATGATGACCAGCTCCTGTTTTGTGATGATTGTGACCGAGGTTTCCACATGTACTGCCTTGTACCACCGATGAAGGTTAGTACAACGTACACTGTACTGACATTTTATGAGCTTTAGTTTAATTAGATGAATTGTTCAATTATTTTGTCAAATTGTCATTTTGTTTAAAAAATAATTTGGATTAAAATCTTATTGTTTTTTTTTTCTTGGAAATCTAAGTGAAACATAAGAAGTAAATTATGAGATGGATATTTCTTCTGCGTTCTGGAAATGTTTTGAAAAGAGACTTTTGATTAAAATCTTATTTTTTGCTCCTCCGTTTGTGTACAACTATTGTACATTACTGCAAAGAAATAAAACTTTTTTAATATCTCTCCCTTAAAGATGTAAATAAAAAATAGGGAGAAAACCAACAATATTTTGACTTGATCTGAAGGTTTTTCTAGAAATATTGACACTGTAAAATCCATATTGTTATATTCTGTAATATTTTCAGCTAAAAGAAACTGTATAACATAAATCCTCTCTTACCTCTCACATTAATCTTAAAATATCTGAACAAGCATGGAGTTAATGATTTGAATTTGATACATTGAAGAAAATTCTAAATTTTATTGAAAGCATTTTTTTAAATTATGGTTAATGAAATGTTTAGATTGCACCGGAGGGGTCCTGGAGCTGTCACATCTGTATGGATATCTTCCACGGAGTCAAATAGAAAACTGGAACTGGAACTGGAACTGGAACTGGAACTGGAACTGACACTGTAACTGGAACTGGAACTGGAACTGGAACTGGATCCGTCGGAAATAAATAAAGAACCGAACTTAAAAAATTGAAACATTCATCTTATAAACCTTTTAATATTTTGCCGCTAAATTTCACGCCATTCTAATTTTCTAAATTTTATTTATAAAATGCTCAAGAATGCATAAAATTTGGGAATTTTACCTCGCTAATTGTAGTAAATTGTCTAGTCAGCTAAAACTAATTGTAGATTATTATTGTGATGTGTACAGTGTTGTACACTTTTCTGTAAACTGTATATGCAGTAAAAGTAAAATGTAGAAAAAGTAGGAGACTTTAGAACGACCGAGCATTTATTTAGCATTTTGCAACAAATTAAAAAAATCAGTAAATAAATACAGTAAGAAGCAGAAAGCTGTAGAATAGGAAGACGACTTTTAGACTCAAGTTATGATTTTTAATAGTTCTGAAACATTGCAACACAAATTTTTACTTAATCAGGGATTTTTAAGATGCTAAGGCAAAACTATTTGCGTTGTAACATTAAATACACTTAAATATAGTTTTAATGTCGTCTTCCTATTCTGCAGTTTTCTTGTTCTCACTGTACTCTTTAGTTGTCTCTAAAGTGAACCCTACTTATTGTTTGATTGTAAAGACAAGCTTCCTGTTTTTGACTGTGCCAAAGATGATTATAACAATAATAATAATACTTGTAATTGGACTTCAAAGTCTTACCGATTATGGGTCAAATCCAAGAAAATACAGGTCAGGAAATCCATGTGTTTGTTAACAAAAAGACATGTTAGATTTTTTCTGGTTGCAATATATAAAAAAAATCAGGCTGGGGAGCATTAAGTTTGTTAATATTTCTCACAGAAAACAGTACACATTTGTTCAACAAAGACATGGGGTTCCTAAAGTGTAACTTTCTATGATTAACCTTTTTTTGTGTCTCAGTGCAATTTATAAAGATGCTAAAGTACTAAAAATAGATTTTTTATGAAAAAAATTATCACTTTCCGTGAAAGCATTATAGTATAATAAGTGGAATATTATAGTGTAAGTGGAAAATTATAGTATAATAAGTGGAAAATTAAAGTATAATAAGTGAAAATTATAGTATAATAAGTGGAAAATTATAGTATAATAAGTGAAAATTATAGTATAATAACTTTAATTATAGTATATTAAGTGGAAAATAAAAAAGAAAAATCATTCTAAATAGAGAAACTTTGACATAATATTAAATGTTCTAGACGGAACAGTAAAATTTCGTCAACATTTAAACATTGCAGTACGCTGAATCTTCTAAATTATAAAATGATATAATATTCTTTGATGAATAGAAATGCAAATTAATTGCATATTAGAAAAGTGAGTTAATTTCAGTAAAAATCCAATTACCTCCTCCTCTGTCGCATTTGATGGTATCGATCTTAAGCCCTGATCTGAAGTTATACAATATCTTTGAGTTACAATATTCACATTTTAAACATCTTAACCCATTAGTGACAAATAAAAATATCAAAATTCATTAAACTTTATAATTTTTATGGATTGTGACAAAAAAGAAAAGAGTTATAATATCGTAGACGTATAACATCGGAAATGTAAGGGCTATAGACAGATTTTATAATTGCATAAGCCTGACAACCCCGAATTCCCATTGATTTTTTACCTGGAAAACGATCATTTGAACTAATAGGTTAACAGGACTGTAGTAGACATATCTTCAAGTGGTATTTCATTAAATAAGGAGCATACACATTACGGTATCCTTTAAACCTTCATCTAATCAATAATTTGGATTGTGGAAGATATCTTTGTTTTTCTAGCGTGTATAGTGTTTAATTCTGTCAATTTCCTTCATATTGTTTCTTGAAGCAAAAATTCACAAGTCACTTTATAACGAAACCAAAATTGAAAATGAAAATTTTAAAATAAAGATTATTAATATCTTATGCAGTCTTGCTTAAACAAAGCTTCCAAAGGTATCGTCGTGAATCAGACATGAAAAACTTTTTTTAAATCGATAGTATACGGTCTTTTTAATTTTATTCTTCTTTAGTTAAACCTAGTTGCTTATTGTTTTATGCTTCCTGATCTTAAATATTTATTGTCTGATGTTTATGCTTCCTGATCTTAATTATTTATTGTTTAATGTTTATGCTTCCTGATTTTAATTATTTATTGTTTAATGTTTATGCTTCCTGATTTTAATTATTTATTGTCTAATGTTTATGCTTCCTGAGCTGAAAACTTTAGAATGGGATATCCTTAATCCCGTTCTGTTAATTAATCTAGAGATTAATAACAAGAGGAGAGCAAGCATTATTTAATCTGGAGATTAAGAAAAAGAGTGGATCAAGCATTAATCCCGATATCCACCATTCAAAAGTTCCCAGCTCTGATCTTAATTATTTACTGATAAATATAAATCCTCCTGCAGCTTAGTGTCAATGTACAATCTTCTGACAGAGAGTTTCAAAAAACAAGAGTTCAGAACCTAACTATGCCTTAATGTCTAGGGGATCACAATGAACAAGACTTTTGGTGGTTACAACATTTAGATTATCGTGCATGGTGACCCACAACATTTAATTCCAAAATATTAAGAATAAGGATAACATTTAGATTATCGTGCATGGTGACCCACAACATTTAATTCCAAAATATTAAGAATAAGGATAACATTTAGATTATCGTGCATGGTGACCCACAACATTTAATTCCAAAATATTAAGAATAAGGATAACATTTAGATTATCGTGCATGGTGACCCACAACATTTAATTCCAAAATATTAAGAATAAGGATAACATTTTTTCCTTAAATTCTATGATTTCAAAGACTACAATGTGTTAATAAAGAAATTAAGTTTGATTATATTTGTCTCGATTAGTGTTTTATATTTTATAGAAGGTTTTGCTTTCCAATTTAAGCAGATTCGCATTAAAAATATCTTCATACTAACGTACGCTTAAAGTGCTCTCCATCCTATTAGTTAAACTTACAAAACCCCCTTTTTGAAACAAAACTTCCAATTAGTGACATAAAGTTAAAAACAATTCACGATTGAGTGTTTCCTATAATTGGATAGGCATTTTAAAAATTAATGATCCAAACCTCATCGAGAAAATAAAGAAGATGATAAAAATATTTTTTCGGTCTGGGTTGATCCTCTTCCTGTTCTTGAGATTTGATTCTTTAATGAAGATTTATAAAAAAAACACATTGGACAATGGTTTTACTTATAATTTGGCAAGATCAGAGCAGAAAGCATGGCTTATATAAATACTAAATATTCTTAACTCCGCGTCCCGTTTCCCACACCAATAGAAACATTAAAATGTTGTTTTTTATCTTATTTTTGTCGGTAAGAAAAATAAGTCATTGGATATTTCAATTATAAAATAGAAATTCTTTTTAGAGGATATATATTTATTTAATCGTCTTTTTCACACGTTGATATAGGGTTAATTAAACACTGATTATCATGTTAAGTATTAATATCCTGTTTAGGATAGGATCACGTTGATATAGGGTTAATTAAACACTGATTATCATGTTAAGTATTAATATCCTGTTTAGGATAGGATCACGTTGATATAGGGTTAATTAAACACTGATTATCATGTTAAGTATTAATATCCTGTTTAGGATAGGATCACGTTGATATAGGGTTAATTAAACACTGATTATCATGTTAAGTATTAATATCCTGTTTAGGATAGGATCACGGGAATGTGATTAGTTTGGTCTGAAAACTCGAAGACAGGTGAGTTGACTCTCATAGGCAAAGCTGGGTTCCCAGGCTAGGTTTTAATATAATTAGAAACAATATAATCCAATCACCCAATGTAGGATTGAATAAATGAGAGATATAATAAGATATAACAGAAGGTTCCAACGGGGCGGTTTTTTTATTCTAAACCTAGTTCCTTGCAAGTTCTATAGATTAACGAGTATCCAATCTGACCGGATATATTCAAGTATAACGGATGTCATATTAAAACCATTTTATTTTCTCACTTCATTAACACTTCCTCCCCCCCCCCCACCCCCTCTATTCTTGGACCTGACGCCCCTTCTGATTTCTAACCGCCCTCTGACAGGTGCTCCATCCCCCCCTAGATTGTCTGGATGATATGAATCCTCGATCATTGCACCTGATCCAACCTTCTCCTTTAATCCCTGGACAATAGGGCACTGACAGCACTCTCTACCAGTTACTTTGACATCTTTATATATAAAGAAGTAACCTCTGTTGTTTGTTTGTTTGAATGTCCGATCATAACTCATGAACCCCGAACACTACAATCCAAGATGTACACGTTCTCACGCAAAAATCAAACAGTATTTTTCCATGTACTCCTTTCAAACTTGAACTAGAAAAAAGCGCGTAGCAATTTTGAAATGTTTAAATCTAGGGTTACAAAAATGTATAAGAGAGTTGGTGGTTTAAACCAAATTCCAAATATAAAATTTGATGAATAACTTTCCGAGTTGTCTAGATTTCAATACGTACCGATTTGCCTCAAATTTTGATTTTCTACTCTGCTCGGGTTAAAAAAGATACCTTGGCAAAATTGGCCCATATCTAACACTGATTAACAAATCTCGGTTTGGAAATAATGTCTCCCATAGCCCCCCCCGTGCACACCTCTGCTCATACTTGTATTACATATTTTTATAAAAATCAGTGTAAACCCCAAAAAATCGTAAGAGCAAATTAAGATGTTTGATTTTGGGGTCCTCATCCGGATTCGCTATTTTGTAAGACGGATCCGGATTCGCTATTTTGCATGCATGACGGATCCGGATTTACTATTTTGCAGGACGGATCCGGATTCGCTATTTTGCAGGACGGGACGGATCCAGGATATGAAGACGCATTAAAATGGAGCCCACACGTTTCTAATCTATAACTCTTTATAGATCACACCTAGTGTTGTTGATCGGTTTGGTTCGTTTTATTAAATTTAATTTTTATTAAAACAATTTTAAAAATATTTGCTTTTCTGCTCCTAGGCCAAATTTTGACCATGAGAGAAAATGTAAGTTATCAAACTAAAGATTAACAACACCTGAGATGTGTATAGTGTACAGTTAAGGTTCTCGGGAATTGCAATGATATCATCGGAACCCAGGATTCAACTCTTTATAGTCTCAGAAGGAATCTATAAATATTTATTTAAACTCCCGCCATTTTAGATACTTATACTTCCCAATCTTTAAACAGTTGGAATTATTCAAACATTCATTTTATTTATCAATCATAGAATTCTGAAAAGTACATTTTGATTTTTCTGATCGGATAAACATTGAAATTCTTTAAAAATAAACAATTTTAAATCCAGCACAGGGAAAAGCAACTCAAAAGTCAAAAATAGATCTTTATATTTAAATATTTAGAGAAATTTGTTAAATAAATCATATTTTTCTTTATGATTTTTATGCTTTTAAGATTAAGTTATTTTTTAAGAAAGATTTTCTTTGGATTAATAAACATCTATACACATATACTACGCGTGTCTGTCTGTTTATTTGTATGTTTCTACACAAGAAACATCAAACGGCTGAACCGATCGGTCTCATGTTTTCTGTGGCAACTCACATGACCCCTAGAAAGGCGTATGGACCATCAACATTTTTTCATATTTTACAATATAAATTCTTTAAGATCATATAATATAAGTTTGAATTATTAAAGGTTTACAACGTCAGATTGCAAAGATGTAGGGATTAGAACATTTGAGCTTGATAGCAATATTAGGCCCAATTAATGTCTTTGATTTTCAAAATTTGGTACAATATAATAAACATAACATAATAAATGACGGGAGAAAGCAAGAATTTGGTCCAGAATTCAATTAATATTGTCTAAATTATTACCAAAAACCAAGGCTGATGTTTACTGGGGCACCCTGTTCTAATTTCCATTATCATGAATGAAATCACGGGCATGGTAAGAATGTGATGAGAAGACTCATCAAATTATATATTTTAAATTAACTTTATTATGGTAGGAGGAGGAGGAGATGGGGGAGATAGGGGGATGGAAACTGGAAAGGGATGGGGAGGGGGGGGNCCCCTCCCCTTTCTTCATTCTGATTCTACCTGTAATTGTTAATCTCGACCCTTAGGTTTCGGCAAAAAATATTAGATTTTTTTTCCTTTAAAAAAATCTTTATATCGTTTTTAATTAATGATAATTCATAAAAATTTTATTTTTAAGTTAGTATTAAACCCGGTTTCGTCGCCTGGGCGCCCCAATAGAGACAGAAGGTAGAATCCTGTAAACCCTGCAGTCTTGAGCTTAGACTGAGTACTGAGCCAGTCGCGCTCCGAACACAGATAAGTACAGGTGTATCCTGTATACCAGTCATCTTCAACATAATTCCTCATCTAAACTGAAAATAAAACCAAGTGAAACTTGTTTGGTTTATTTAGAAGAGTGATTACAAAGACTAAAAATAATTCGTTTTGTCTTTGGAAACATTGTATGCGTATTGCATAGATCAACCATGAATGGTTTGTGTAAACCAGTCTTGGTTTTGGCTCTGGTCTGCCTGCCAATTCTGGTTCTAGGAGAGGGGAGTGGGGAAACCCTGTCAGATCTAGAAGATATGCTAGGATTAGAGGACGATGATGAGGGGAGCGGAGAGTGGGGGATGCTTAATCCCATCCAGAGTAATCCGTCCCAACCTTCTCATGGCAAGGACTCATTCGAGTACGATATTCACTTCAGTAAGACTGATCTTGGTCTTGAAAGTGATCCGGATTGGACCCCCAAGGACTCCGAGAAGACGGATGAGCTTGAGTACTATGATGATATGTACCCGGAGGACTATGATGAGTTTCTTGAGAACTATGAAGATGATGACAAAACTTATGACTACAAAGAACCCACCAAGGCGACTGAAGATTCTGTTCTTAAGATCGACGAGAAACCAGAGAATGATATTGAAATCCGTCCCAAACCTGGTACGGAAGAGGGAGAAGAGATTGTGATTGAAACCTCTCAAATCTTTATCATGGTTGGAAGCGCGTTTGTCAGCTTCGCCGTTGTTATGCTCACATTCTTCCTCTGCAAGAGGATGATTGCCAAGAAGCAGGAGAAGAAGAGAATTCCTTTCACAATATCTTCTCCAGAAAAGAGTATTATTAAAGAATCCTCAATTGTTAAGGATTACCAGAAGGTTCCAACCTCAACCCAGGAGTATTTACAGAACTCCCATATTGATATGTACGGAGAGAGAACGAAACCTGAAAATCCTTCTGCAGTTCCTCTTGTTGATTAAATATGTTCCAACCCTCCATGTCTCTTATTTAACCCTAATCTGCCTGGATCAGTTTCTCCACAACCTAATCCTGTCTGTTCCCCCCTAGTATTCTCTGTACCTTGAGCTGAGTGGATACCACCCATAAACCTGAGTTCTATGCCTAGGCTCTGATTAACATTTCCACAATAAATTCTGGATTCAGGATTGCACAGTGATTAAACCTGAACCCACGCTGGGACCAATTTTATTTGCGTGTTGTTCAGAAACTAAGGGATTAACTCTTGCCCCTCCTCAATAATGCTTGTTATTCAATCCCTTTAAAACCGTACTCGGATAAATACCATAATGTGCCATGAAAACCGTCCTGATGCCGTAATCTAAACTAATAGTTAGTCTCGAACCCACAATTCCTTATTTTCTCACCCCGAACCATGATATATGATCCTTTACTCCGAACCATATTATCCGTACTGATCCTTTACTCCGAACCAGGATATCCGCCCTGATCCTTTATTCCCGAGCCAAGATATCCATCCTGATCATATACTCCGAACCCATCCTGATTATTGACTTCTAGAATCTAGAAATACTCCTTTACTCCGGAGAAAAGGAGTTCCAGCTAACCTTACAGTGTATTTAAATCCTTGAAAAATAGAACTGGAATTTCAGTGAGACAAAATGGAATAAATTATCTAGTTTATAAATTTATATTAATATTGTATGTACATATTTACAGTTATATTCATCCTGCGAAATATAGAAATATAAACTTAATTTTATCTTTTGTCCGAACCAAGTGGAAAATTAAAGGGAGTGTTAACGAAATTTAAAGAGTATAAAGAATCGAAATTTAAATGAATTGAGTCTCTGCCTAAAATTCTAATTGTTTAATCCTTATAGCTTTGCAATCTGATGGATATTTTGTATTTAGATTATTTGATGTAACACAATTCATAGTTTGAAATGTCTACGGTCGATGACAATTGGGTTTAGGGATTAGAAAATCAGAGTTTGTACCAAAGATTCAATTCCTTTATCAGATTCCCGAGAAATTGGTGTTGAAAACACGTGACTTTTAAGACCGACTAAAATACGAAATAGATTTGTAATTATAATTGTGTAATTATAAAGAATTCTGTAAGATTTGAAAAGATTTTTTATCGTTTCTCTTAAATTTGATATTTCATCATAATTTGGAATCTCGTTATATTTCAACTTAAAGCCTAAAGGTCAGGTTAAATGCTAGTTTTATTAAAATGACGCGTCATGAATGACGTAGGAACACTAAATTCTTTGCAAAATAATTTTGTGAGTCCAAATGTTCAAATATGAATTCTGTAAGATCAAAAAGTCCAAGTTAGAAATGAAAGATTTGCAACAATCACTTAAAAAAAATCTAAAAATTAAAAAATAGAGTTTGAGGCGAGTAATCAAGTTCTTTTGTTTTAATTTAAACAATTTCTAAGCTCTAGAAATCTGCTTTACAAATAAGGCATGTGCAAAACAAAAGCCAATTCTTAAATTATACGTTCTTAAATTTCAATATTGAGAATATTATGCACCGACATTCCAACAATGAAAAACAATAAAGAAATTTGGTTAAAAAGTATTGAGTCCTATTTTAATTCACTCTGAACATAGTGTTGAAGTGATTAGCACAAAAAAAATTAGAAAACTATGGAATAGGAAAACCACTTATAGACATTAAGATTTTAAATAGTATAATCAAGGTTATAACGCAAGGAAAGTTATTTCAGAGGTGTATGCATCTTTTGTACTGCAGTGTACTGTCTCTGGACGGTAATGTAAACACAAGACGGATGCCACCTGACATGGGATCCATCTTTTACATAAAAAATCAATGAAATATTCTGGTCATAGGAAACTTTTACGTGAATTATCAAAATTATCAAAGTTTAATGCTTTTAACCTCCTCGGATATTAAACGAACACTAATGCATCTATTCTTGTTTACAAATTTCGCCCAGAGAGAACTGGTTTAAATAAGTACGCAGAATAGATTAATTTTACTTTTTAAACTGATTTTCAAACTACACGGTTTTTCGTTAAGCTATTTCCTCTAAAGCAACATCAAAAATTGCGATTGTTTAAATGTCGTCTTACTGTTCCAAAGTTTTATGGAGCCCCGTAGAATAAATGCATATGAATTTATTTTCATGTTTGCCATTCATTCTTGGAACGCATGATAATATAAATTAAATCAGTAAATGAAAACTATTTGTGCGCTCACGATATTAGAAACATTTTCATACACAGGGATCCCCGAATTATAATTAGATTCTAGAAAATTGATCTTTTCGGAAACTCGTCTTTACAGCTGAATTGTCTCGTAATGATAGAATTGATCGCTAACGCTTCCTTGTCAACGATCGTTTGACTTTATTGCGCGCTTTTAACAGAAATGATCAATAATTTTTTAATTCAAAAAGAAACATTAAAATTAAACGTAACCTTTAACATTATTACTAATATGAAGCCATTATTCAACGTTTTTATTTAGATTTTTTTAGAATGTAATACTTATTATTAACTAGCAGAAGGGCCCGGCGTTGCCCACGAAAAAGAAATTTAAAAAAGTTTTAGAAAAAAATGTAGAATTTTTTTTAGGCTACAACACACCCCCCGGCCAGCCATGAGTGTCCACAAAAAATTTCAGTCCAATCGGTCCAGCCGTTTGGCCGGCCATAGGCAACATATATATATATATTTAAGTAAAACAATATGTATCATTTTAAATGTGTAGAACAATTTTTATCATATTCTGCAAAATTCCGTAAAATCATTGTAAAAAATGCTCCAGTATCAGCTTTATTCCAACTGATGATTGGGTTAGACCCATGAAACATTTTGTCTTGGAAGAAAAAATATATATTTAAACATCTAAAATGTATATTTAAACTGAAAAAGTTGAAAATACTATATATATATTAACACACCCCCCGGCCAGCCATGAGTGTCCACAAAAAATTTCAGTCCAATCGGTCCAGCCGTTTGGCCGGCCATAGGCAACATATATATATATATATATGTATACGAATGTCTTGTTTTATTATGTAGATTGTGTTAAATGTCAATGTTAAATGTCGTCACTTAATCTCATGTTAAAGGGACTGTAGTCGTAATTTAGAATGACTCTCCACATGTAGTGAGTCATGTCAGATTCACAATAATAACTTTGTCTTATCAAGAATGATCACATTTTTTTCAATTGTGGTTTCCTGAAAAAAGTGACATGAACATAAATCCTTCAGGATCAAGAGAGGAAATTATTAGAATTAAACGTTTTCCAAGCTAGAAAAACGACGGTATCTTTCATACACTTGATCAAAAACAGTTTAAAGGGCACCGGTAAATCGGACATTTAAAATTACAAAGACAGTCCCTTTAATAAGAACCCCGGCTTATCTAAAGCTATACTACACCCTATTGAATATGTGCATCATCCATTAGTACTTAACTGATTACAGATAAGATCCACTTTACAAAACCGGAAGTGGAAAACGGACAGGAAGGGGGGTCCGGAAGTATGAATTTTCCTAATATCCACAATCCATATGCGCTAGTTTTGTTTTGAAACAATTTAAATGTGAAAGGCATGGATTTGGCGGATTTTAGAGAATTTGAAAAATTAATGAGAGTAAAGATTTGATATTTTTAAATATCTACTATTATAACTTCAATCATATTCAGCCGGCTAAACCAGACTATCTTGAAAGAACAAAATTTGAAGTGTTTTCAGTACGCGACGGTGCAGTGAAAGGCCAATCGGACAGATACTAATTCACACATAAATTGAATAATTTTAAAAATTTTCAAATTTTTTATTCAAATTTTGTTATCAAAGTTTAATATTGAAAAAGGATGTTTATCTCGTATAATTCCTTATTATATTTATTGTTTAACCCCAAGTAAAAACTTTGTTGTTGTCAAGGAAAGGGGGTTTAGGCTTAATACAATATAAACTATATACAAATGTGGCGAAAGATAATCGATGACTTTAGGTTGTAATATCTGAATGATTTGTTTTAAATTAAATTAATTTTTTTACGGTCTAAGTCGTATGTTGCAATTTTCTGAATTTGTATGGGCGCCATGTTATTCGGTATGAGACGTCTTTAACAATTTTCTCCTTATAGACGCAACAGACAGAAGTAAGATTAGTAGAGATCAAAAGCGCTTTTTATAGGATTAAGCCTATACCCCCTTTCATTTTTCGCGAACATTCCCTTTACACAGACGGATTAATTTAATTCCACTTCAATATCCCGTTCTACGATATTCCGCACAAAAGATCCTCGTAGTTACTCCCGCGTTTGGTCGTACATTAGGATTTTAGCCATTTTTTTCCTATTAAAGTCGCCCCACTAAATTTTGTATCTCAAACCAAGCTAAAAACATTCCCGTGGTTCTCCCGAGATCTCCATTCGAAATTTGAGATAAATCGATCAAGGGGTTCATAAGTTAACATAGATTCTCATCAATTTTTAAGACAGGGTTGACAGGTGTCGCAACGCCGCGCCCTAAGCTTAGATTTTACCGCTCCAACTCACCTACGCTTTTCTGTAGCCCTTTTCATGTACATTTTAGCACTGTAAAGCACTTGTTGTTAGATTTGGTTTTTTAGAAGTACTTGGCAAAATTCTCAACAATTTAATCTTAAGAGCGCGAGACCATTAAATCGCAGTGAAGTTATGATCGGACATGAAAAAACAGAGATTACAACTTTATCTATAATTAGATATATTTTGTGTTTCCGGGTTTTCCTGCTAAAATGGATCCTATGAAGAAGTTGCATCGATTTACCAGACTGGGTCGACTTGAAAGTGTCGCAACGCCTTGGCCTTTGATTTTACCGCACGTCCTAACTTATACTTTTTCGTAGTTCTAGATTTGAACATTTTAGAACGTTAAACCACTTGTGTTAAGCCTTAGGTTTTAAGAAGTTATTCGAGAAATTCTCATCGATTTTTGCGTCAGGGCTTGCATCATGTGAATCACGGAGATTATAAAAATAAATAATAAATAAAATTAGAACAAACAAGAAGTAGTTTTCCTCCTAATTGTTGAGCTCTGTTTTATTTTATTATTTTTATGAATTCTTATGTAAAATATGAGGCGTTCTTCCAATTAAATCAATTGTATATGTCAGTCCAGATCCTCTACTTGTTTATTATTGTATCTACAAGTAGTACATACTTCAAACTTAAACACCAAAATTCAGGCAGTCCTTAAATATAGAAAAAGATTCAAAAAATCTGTTTTATTTCTTTCTATATTAAAAATATGAGTATAAAAGAAACAATAAATAAAATAAATATATAGTAAAACTATCTATGCAACCAAACTTTTTTTTTATTTGCTTTTTGCCCATATTTTCTCTCAGAGTCAAAATTTGGCATATCGTAAAAAAAACGAACTAAAGACGGTCCAAAACGAACTAAAAACGGTCCAAAAGAAAGAAAAAAAATCATAAACAAAGAAAAAAAAACGTGTTAAAACAATCGTTTTTTGTTCTTTTTCCTTTTTTTAGGATAAAAATATTGTGAAGTTTACTAAAAAGGCATACTTTAACCAAATACAATTGTATTGGAGTTTGGAAAGTAAAAAAAATATTTTTTTAACGAACCAAAAGGATGAACAACTAACCGTGGCAGGACAGTTCCAGAACATTTTTTTAGTGATTTTAGTAATCCAGAGTTACTCATGTCCGGTCCTCCTGTCCTGCTCAGGAATACTAAGTCTTGTTTACAATCTTTGTTATTGTTTACAATTAAACTAGTTTCTGAGCTGTCCTAGTACGTCACAGTTGAATGTAAACAAATCCTGTCCTCTCCCTTGTTCTAATTTCAAACTAAGTCTCATATCGTAGATCTTACATTGTAGCTATAGTTAAAGAAACTGTAGACGTACATTGTAGCTATAGTTAAAGGAACTGTAGACGTACATTGTAGCTATAGTTAAAGTCAACTATGGCACAGATTATTTCGTCTGTTCAAAATAAATTAATAAGGGGAAAATAAGGGAAAAAAGAAGAGGGAGAAAATAAAAAAGAAAAGGAAAAGACCATATTCTGCAATAAAATTTTTGTATTTTAGCTGCTCGTCTTTTATTGTTGTCATATGTTGTCGATATGTTCTAACAAAATCAAAGAAGACTGAATACTGCGGAATCAAGAGACGATTTGAAAATGTCGTCTTTTATTTCATGTTGTCAAGATGTTCTAACAAAAGCAAAGAAGACTTTAACAATTGTTCCTTTATCTGATCCGTAATATGGAAGACATTGTCGTTTTTATATATTGAAAAGTGCTTAATTCTGACAGTTTCTTGCGATGGTTTGAAGCAGAAATCCGCATGTAACTTCCATTCTTGATCAGACAAGCTTTTAAGGATATCGTTTTTGAATCGGACATGCCATGGAGAGTCAAGAGATTACGTCTACAAGAAAGAAAGAAAACTGTTAAAAAAGATGACTGCAAACCTCTATTATAATGGTTAATGTATGGATAGCTACATTATAATGGAAAATAATATTATTAAATATACGGTGGGAGGCGAATTTATCAATATGATGTAGACGACTTTCGAGTAAAATTTTGATTTATAAAAAGCTTTTTAACAGCATGGATACAGAAAAACATGGAAACAGAGAGAAGCTGTCAATTAAAAAAGCTTCTCTTTAACTGCTTTTAAACTTGTAGTTTGAAAAAAGCTTGTTAATAATCAATATAAAAATATAAATATAAATATATTGGATAATAATATTATTATATATATTAAAATGAAAAATATCATTATTAAAGGGAGTGTTCGCGAAAAATGAAATGGGGTATAGGCTTAATGCGATAAAAAAGCGCTTTTGATCGCTACTAGTTTTACTTCTATCTGTTGCGTCTATAAGGAGAAAATTGTTAAAAGCGTCTCATACCGAATAACTTAGCGCCCATACAAATTCAGGAAATTGCAACATACGACTTAGACCGTAAAAAATCAATTTAATTTCAAACAAATCATTCAGATATTACAACCTACAGTCATCGATTATCTTTCGCCACATTTGTGTATAGTTTATATTTTATAATATTTTATTTTTTAGAAAACGTTTTAACGGATTTCAAAAAATGTGAGTGGTGCGCGGCATTCTTAGATAGTTGCGCAAGCGACAAGGGAAATAATCAAATTTAAAACAAATTAATTAATAAATATCATAAACTATAAACTATATACAAATGTGGCGAAAGATAATCGATGACTATAGGTTGTAATATCTGAATGATTTGTTTGAAATTAAATTGATTTTTTTACGGTCTAAGTCGTATGTTGCAATTTTCTCAATTTGTATGGACGCCATGTTATTCGGTATGAGACGTCTTTAACAATTTTCTCCTTATAGACGCAACAGATAGAAGTAAGATTAGTAGCGATCAAAAGCGCTTTTTTATCGCATTAAGCCTATACCCCCTTTCATTTCGCGAACACTCCCTTTAAGAAATGAATCTGATAATGACCTACAGGCTGGTTGAACTAGTTTACCATTATTTAACTAAATTCTTGCAAATTTGAACTCGATAATAACTGTGTAAATTCCCTTCTAATGAACCTAAAAACTAGTTTTTTAAATTAAAAATCGATCTAAAAATTTGCTGCAAATTGATTCACAGATAGCAAACAAGGTCTCAAAGAGGCTGTTACCGAAATTTTAGGTGTTCCAAATGTTCAAAATTGTTACAAACTATTTCTTAATATAATCTTGTGCGCCCTGAAAACCCGTTTTTCGAACGTTTTTAGTCTTCAAATCATTAAAGTGCATATTTCTTTATTACTTTCTATTTGTAATTATTAGAATTTTTAAACTTTTAAATTATAGTGTATATTATAATTATTATATTATGAGATAGTACATGTCTTTGTAATTTCTATGTTCAATTAAGTTTATAAGAAGAATTCGTTGTAATAAATGTAGATATACATGGTTACCCACTACACACGCACCTCTGCCCCTGCCAGTAAAAGTAAATTCAGCCTATATGAAGCATAAAGTCTGACCGCGTCAACCATGTTGCACCGGCTAGTCCTGTCCATAGAGCTAGGTACAGTACAAACTGAGACCGGAAAGGTTGACCCGGCTCGGAAATTCAAATGTAATACGGCTGCACGTGAACAATGGATGAAACTGCAGAGACGAATATTCGGAACTGTCTGTTTTCTTATATTCATGATCCTCTGCAACTTTAAACTTGGTACAAAATCATGATATAATCCATTCAAGACACATTTTAACAGATTCAGGTTGTCTTTGCAGTTTCATTTCTTGTGAGTAACTTCGTTAATATAAATTTTTTTTTCAATAAAATGTTTTAATTAAGATCCCAATTTTAACACCGCTTGTAGAAGTTATGTCAGTCATGCATATTTAGACCATTTAAAATTTATTATTATTCTGTTTTTTTTTCTTCATTTTTTTTAGAATCATGAATATTTAAAAACGCTCGAAGGGTTTTCAAAATAAAGATAAAAACTATTCTCAATAGTGTAATAACCAACAAAAATCTAAATGATTGTTGCCTTCGTTCTATTTTTAAAATTACAATTGGCACTCAGGATCTTGTATTTTAAACTGTTTTCTGTCTAAAAATATACTCTTTTAGTGATGTATTAAAGGATTTTCCCACGAAACAAGTTTTAATGTGCAAGGAACCACTAATGTATGAAAGACGGCCGAATAAATTCTGTACAGTCGGCTCTGAAGTTTCATACTTTTGGGTAACCCTATACCTCAACTAAAAATGTTTAAGGCTCATAATCTGAGATAAACTAATTCCAAAATATGAAATTCTCAATGGTATTTTTGTTAAAAGAAAGAACTATGAAGACGATTATTCCTCTGTTTAATGGTTAGCACTGTATTCTTGGTATTATTACAGATTTTACAAGAACTGTAGTATATCCGCATATTATACGAATATAGGGACTCATGTTTATTGGTTAGCTCTGTATCCCATCAATGTATGGTATTCATCCATCCCGTATAAGTAGAGATGGCATAGAAAGGATATAATACAAAACCAGAGTTTTTGTCCCACTTGAAACCATGTTCAGTTTTTGCTCAAGATCTAGTTTTCTTCTTACTCTCAAGAATCCATCTTTTTTTTACAAGTTGTTCACGGTGTATACAGTGAGAACCAGAACATAATGGAATAGAAAGACGACTTTTAGACTCAAGGTATGATTTAAAAAATTACAACGTAATTGGGTACACTAGACGGGATGGTACGAGTAAATTTGCATGCTGTACGATTACACTAGATAGGTAAATCCTTGTATTGGTTCGGATCCAACGGTTGGACCCTTTGAAGAGAGGAGAGAGGACTGAGTACCGGGTACACTGGGATGAAAACCAAAATCATGAAAGGTTTCATGGGCTGATTGAGAGATAGTACAAGAAAAAAAAAGCTAAACAGTTTTTTGTCTCCAACATGTTTCTGACCAAATATTGAGGAGTTAAATTAATCCGTGGAACCTATGGTTTGGCACGTCTGACAGTTTACACAAAGAACCCTGAGCAGGTTTGAGATTGAGGGTCCAACTCCGGGGTCGGTTTTACATCTAGTATTTGCATCAATCCTTCGACCTAGCCCTATACACTATACAAACCTTTGTCCACGGATTATATAAAATTAATACTTTCTGATTTATTCTTTTCTAGCTTAATCATATCTGTAGATTGGACTATTTTTTAGCTTTTAATCACCCGTTTTCTGACCCTGTTCAATTTATTTATTCACTTATTTCTGGACCCATTCATTCTTTATATTCACTCATTCCGGTTCAATTCATTGTTTATATTCACTAATTCCTGAACCCATTCATTGTTTAAATTCACTCATTTCCTGGATCTATTTATTGCTTATATTCACTTATTTCCTAGATCTATTTAGTGTACATAATCACTCTTATCTGGACTCATTCATTTCATATAATCACTCTTATTTAGACTCATTCATTGTATATAATCACTCTTATCTGGACTCATTTATTGCATATAATCACTCTTATCTGGACTCATTCATTGCATATAATCAGTCTTATCCGGACTCATTCATTGTATATAATCACTCTTATCCGGACTCATTCATTGTATATAATCACTCTTATCCGGACTCATTCAATGCATATAATCACTCTTATCCGGACTCATTCATTGTATATAATCACTCTTATTTGGACTCATTCATTGTATATAATCACTCTTATCAGGACTCATTTATTTTATATAATCACTCTTATCCGGACTCATTCATTGTATATAATCACTCTTATCCGGACTCATTTATTGTATATAATCACTCTTATCTGAACTCATTTATTGCATATAATCAGTCTTATCCGGACTCATTTATTGTATATAATCATTCTTATCCGGACTCATTCAATGCATATAATCACTCTTATCTGGATTCATTCATTGTATATAATCACTCTTTCCTGGAATCCGGACTCATTCAATGCATATAATCACTCTTATCTGGATTCATTCATTGTATATAATCACTCTTTCCTGGAATCATTCATTGTATATAATCACTCTTTCCTGGAATCATTCATTATGTCATTCACTTAATCACTCCATTCATTGAATGCTTCTCCTAGAGCGGATTTATTGTTTACTCAGGACTGAATGCTCTCATGTTCCAACTCCAGAAACATTGATTTATCTGAGCTTTTGACAGGTGAACCCTGGACAATACATTAGTATCTACAGTTCTATACACAAGAATGTGAAGAGTTTACATTGGAAGTTTGTTAGATTTCTCAAACAAATATTTCAAAATATTTGTTTTAAAAATATTGTTTTCTAAACTTGAAAGAGTTAGATGAGAGGAGGAGATGACGGAGAGGAGACGGTCGTAATTGTAGGAAGAAAGGTTGGCTATTAGAGTAGATATGGTTTTATGAGAGGAAAAGGATAGGAAGTGATTGTTATGTTATGATGGAGGAGGGTATTGATACTAAGGGGGGAGTGGAGGGTTGGTTATTAGAGTAGATATGGTTTTATGGTAGGAAAAGGATAGGAAGTGATTGTTATGTTATGATAGAGGAGGGTATTGATACTGAGGGGGGAGTGGAGGGTTGGTTATTAGAGTAGATATGGTTTTATGATAGGAAAAGGATAGGAAGTGATTGTTATGTTATGATGGAGGAGGGTATTGATACTGAGGGGGGAGTGGAGGGTTGGTTATTAGAGTAGATATGGTTTTATGATAGGAAAAGGATAGGAAGTGATTGTTATGTTATGATGGAGGAGGGTATTGAT
>NW_019396304.1:144978-203809 GCF_000591075.1 Eurytemora carolleeae | reverse complement strand
AGGGGGAGGGGGTCAAGGGGAGAAGTAATTGATTTTCTTTCAGTTATATTAGTTATATAAATAAGATTACTTTTAAGGATGTTGAATGCGGATCAATCAAAATTTCTAAGCATTTTTCTTTGAAAATTAGGACATCATATGCGGAATAGTTTCAGGGATGTGAGGGTTTTACGGCAGGACTTTTTCAAACAAATAAAATTTGATTGATAAAATTGATAAATCAAGTAGATATGTTTTGAATAAATACTTTACACCCAGTATCCCTTGAAACCTTTGTCCAAGCACATGATTGAAATACCTTCGCTTTTTATTTGAAAATTTAGATCAATTAAATAAAGATAAAATTGTAATGATGAACTTCAACTATGCCCACATGATTTTTGAGCATATTTGGACGATTTTTGGAAAAGTTAACTTGGAAAGGAATTGACTATTGAGTCTTTCCCACAAACTAATATCTACTGCAGCCTAATGGTGTTAACCATAGATTTTCTATCTAACAGAAGTCATAAAAATAACAAAGGTCTACGACATTGCATCGCAAAGAAATAGGTATAAGAAAACTAGAGTTTGTGGCAAAGATTCATTTCTTTCGATTCAATCTTACACTAGAAGTAAAAAGGCTTGAGAATCTGAAGATAGTTAAATCCCGAGGATAAGAGGCATCCAGTAACCCCCTTTCAGAAAAAGGCCTTAAATGTAAAGCATGTCGACAGAATGCATATAAACTTTAAATATAATAATAAAATGTAATAAAAAGGGATTTTATCAAGCAGATTTTTGTCTTTGTTTTGTACCCTTTCCTCTAAATCAAATTGAAGCTATGCGTATAAACTCCCTTTCATGTTAGGGATATATATCATTTTGAGGATATGGGGATAACGAGGGGGAGAAAAAAAAATTAATTTGAAATAAAATATAAATCCCTGAAAGATGCTGAAGGAGGTTCAAGGAAGGCGGTCAAAAACTAGAATAAAAAGTTTAAAATTTACAAAATTTACAGGAATTTGTTTCCTGGAACCTGTTTTATTTTTGCCAATAAAAGTGTGTTTACGACCTATTTGCCAATTAAAATTGAAATACTATGAAAGTGTCAACTGTCAAACATTTGTTAGATTTTACACTGTAGACACTAGTCAGCCTAGATGAAAACTATCTATTTACAATCGGCAGGATTAGCCTACTTTTATACATGACCTTAAGAGGGGGGGAGGGGCTTGACTTTAAAAGGGGGGGGCTATAGATAATACCCCCTCTCCTTACAATGAGAAAGAAGTAAAGGAAACATTACAAGAGAGTGGAAGGAAGAATAGAAAAGAAGATAAGGAACTTAAAGAAAGAAATACCATTACGTAGAAGAAAGAAAGATAAGGAAGTAGAAGGAAGATAAGGAAGTAGAAGGAAGGAAGATAAAGAAGTAGAAGGAAGATAAGTAGGTAGAAGGATGGAAGATAAGGAAGTAGAAGGAAGGCAGATAAGGATGTAGAAGGAAGTAAGATAAGGAAATAGAAGGAAAGAACATAAGGAAGTAGAAGGAAGGAAGATAAGTAGGTAGAAGGATGGAAGATAAGGAAGTAGAAGGAAGGAAGATAAGGAAATAGAAGGAAGGTAGATAAGGAAGTAGAAGATAGAAAGATAAGGAAGTATAAGGAAGGAAGATAAGGAAGTAGAAGGGAGGAAGATAAGGAAGTAGAAGGGAGGAAGATAAGAAAATAGAAGGAAGGAAGATAAGGAAGTAGAAGATAGAAAGATAAGGAAGTAGAAGGGAGGAAGATAAGGAAATAGAAGGAAGGAAGATAAGGAAGTAGAAGAAAGATAAGGAAATAGAAGGAAGGAGGATACGGAAGTAGAAGGATGAAAAGAAATATTTACAAGAAAGATAAGGGTCGGATGACAAGGAATAAGATGAGAGGAGGGCAAGAAGATGGGGAAGATGACAAGGGAGTAGTGGTAGCGACGACAAGTGAAAAAATGATAAACAGAGGGAGAATGTATGACCAAAAAAAAAGAAATTAAGAAAGGAAAGAGGTTAGAATTACAAAAGAGAATATGGAAGGATTACTATTGGATGAATGGCAATCAGGAGAAGAAATAGGGATGAGTAGGAAGAATAGGTAAGAATGGCAAGGAAGAAGAGGTAAGGATGAGTAGGAAAAAGAGGGAAGGATGAGAAGGAAGAAGAGGGAAGCCTAGAAGGAAGAAGAGGAAAGGACGAAGAGGAAGAAGAGGAAAGGTTGAAAAGGGAGAAGATCGAAGAATGAGAAGGAAGAAGAGGGGAAGAAGAAGAGGATGAAGGAGAAGAAGGAAGGATGACAAGGAAGAAGAAAAAAGATTGACAAGGAAGAAGATGGAAGAAGACAATAAAAAAAAGGAAAGATGAGGAGGATAAGAGGGAAGGATGAGGAGGAAGAAGCGTAAAGGATTAGGACGAAGAAAAAAGATTGATTGGTATTTAAAATGCTAAAATTATTATAAAAGTGCGTATTTCGATTCTGAATTCTGTGTCCTGGGCTCCCTGGGCACAAAAAATATATTTGATAATCGAATTTGAAAATCAGTTTTTAGATTTCCTAATCTTATAATTACACCACATGAAAATAAATCCAAATTATTGCCTGCTCATAAAATCTTTATGGGCCCTATAGCCCCCTACAACAAACCTTGTCAAGCAGACAACAAACCTTTTCTAAAATACAACAAACCTTGTCTAACAGACAAAAATACTTTTCAAGCAGCCAACAAACCTTGTCTAACAGACAACAAACCTTGTCAAGCAGACAAAAAACCTTGTCTAGCAGATAACAAACCTTGTCGAGATGACAACGAACCTTGTCTAGCAGACACCAAACCTTGTCTAGCATACAACAAACCTTGTCAAGCAAACAACAAAACTTGTCAAGCAGATAACAAACCTTGTCAATCAGACAACAAACCTTGTCTAGCATACAACAAACCTTGTCTAGCATACAGCACACCTTGTCTAGCAGATAACAAACCTTGTCAAGCAGACAACAAACCTTGTCTAGCAGACAACAAACCTTGTCTGGCATAAAACAAACCTTGTCAAGCAGACAACAAACCTTGTCTAGCATACAACAAACCTTGTCAAGCAGACAACAAACCTTGTCTAGCATACAATAAACATTGTCTAGCAGATAACAAACCTTGTCTAGCATACAACAAACCTTGTCAAGCATACAACAAACCTTGTCAAGCAAATAACAAACCTTGTCAACCAGATAACAAACCTTGTCAAGCAGACAACAAACCTTGTCTAGCATACAACAAACCTTGTCAAGCAGATAACAAACCTTGTCAAGCAGACAACAAACTTGTCTAGCATACAACAAACCTTGTCTAGCATACAACAAACCTTGTCTAGCATACAATAAACCTTATCTAGCATACAACAAACCTTGTCAAGCAGACAACAAACCTTGTCAAGCAGATAACAAACCTTGTCAAGCAGACAACAAACCTTGTCTAGCATACAACAAACCTTGTCAAGCAGACAACAAACCTTGTCTAGCATACAACAGATCTTGTCAAGCAGACAACAAACCTTGTCTAGCATACAACAAACCTTGTCAAGTAGACAACAAACCTTGTCAAGCAGACAACAAACCTTTTCTAAAATACAACAAACCTTGTCTAACAGACAAAAATACTTTTCAAGCAGCAAACAAACCTTGTCTAACAGACAACAAACCTTGTCTACCAGACAACAAACCTTGTCAAGCAGACAACAAACCTTGTCTAGCAGATAACAAACCTTGTCTAGCAGATAACAAACCTTGTCTAGCAGATAACAAACCTTGTCGAGATGACACCAAATCTTGTCTAGCATACAACAAACCTTGTCAAGCAGACAAAAAACCTTGTCAAGCAGACAACAAACCTTGTCAAGCAGACAACAAACCTTGTCAAGCAGACACCAAACCTTGTCTTGCAGACAACAAACCTTGTCTAGCATACAACAAACCTTGTCTGGCATACAACAAACCTTGTCTAACAGACAAAAAACCTTGTCTAACAGACAACAAACCTTGTCTAACAGACAACAAACCTTTTCTAACAGACAACAAACCTTTTCTAACAGACAACAAACAATCCCATCTATATTCTGAAATCTATCTATCCAACCTTGGTCCTTCGTCATGAGTCAGACTCATTGCATTAAATATAGTACAGGAAATTTTATAGGTTAATCGGTGCTAAAAGATCATTCTAAAATAACGTCTACATAGTGCATGCATTCATACAACTATAAATACATGAGACAGTTCAGAGAGTATTTAGCTTTCCAGACTTAGGTTTTAATCCATTGTGAATCTTAAATAATATAGGTCGGATACAAATGAACATAAACTAAAGAAACAGAGGCGTAGAGGGGAGTCCCTTCCCTGGATCAGCAAAAAATACGGATTTCTTGGGGTTTTCTGACCACCCCTGGATATACATGGTTCTTCTCACAACATGAGACTTAAGTGTTGAAGATGGAGTTTTATTTAGTTATGATTTAATTTGATATTGATCATCACAAAATATTTGAACCAGAAAAGTTTTCATTGATCAATGGAGATAAGCTGATCTGACGGTCGGGGTTCAGTTTTCAACACTTGAACAGGTTCAGATTCCTCCTGGTTACCACAATCCTGCTCCAGGACAGGTTTAGGTTCAGGTTCAGGGTTTAGCTCCGAGGGTAGAGGGACCAGGGTCTGGTTTTCTGTACAATATCTGTACCTGAACCCTTCTCTTCCTAGGAGACCCTTATACCTGGAGTAGTTAATCACAATGATAAAAATTGATAACAGTAATAATAAAAATAATAATGATAATAATGATAATAATCATAATAATAATAATTGACCTGGCTAGAACAGAAGGGTTAAGAAGGAGAAGAGGAGGAATAGTGCAGAGTCTATAAATGGATAAATAGTGAACAGGTATCCAGAGCTGATGGAACCCAGCTAGACTAAAATAATAAATTTTTAATATTAAAAGCGAATAAAAGAACATCATGGAAGAAGATTGGCAGATGTTTGCATTATCCAGCAAATCCAAGGAAGATACATCAGGAAACCTCTTTCCTAATAAAACCAAGTAAAATACATTGGGAACCCTCTAATCTAATAAAACCAAGGAATATACACCAGGAACCCTATTTTCTAACATGACCAAGGAAAATACATATATTTAGAACCATCTTTTCTAAAAAACCTAGAAAGATACATTAGGAAAGGAACCCTCTTATCTAATAAAACCAAGGAAGATACACCGGGAACTCTCTCATCTAGTGAACCAAGGAAGATATAACTGGAACCTTCTTATCTAATAACATCAAGGAAGTGAGAGTAGGAACCCTCTTATCTAATAAACCAAGAAAGATATAACAAGAACCTTCTTCTATGATAAAACTAAGGAAGTTACACCAGGAACCCTCTTATCTAATAAATTCAAGGAAGATACATCAGGAACCCTCTTAGCTAATAAACAAAGGTAGGTACAACAGGAACCCTCTTATCTTAAAAACTAAGGTAGATACAACAGGAACCTTCTTATCTATTAAAACCAAGGAAGATACACCGGGAATCCTTATATCTAATAAAACTAAGGAAGTTATCTTTGTTTACATAATGTGTACTGCAGTTTTTGGTAAGAATATAAACAAAGCACAGTCTAAGAAACTTCTACATAGTTTTGTTTACAAATACAAAGTACTGCCATTTTGGGGCAGAATTAAAACAAAAACTGTTCTGCTTAGGCTAAGCTTTGTTCTGAGCAGTAAGCAGCACTGAGTAAAAATATCAAAAAGACAAAATAATGTTTTACACAATTGTGGTGTAGATACTCTAGTTTCTGGGAGTAATCAAAACAAACTCAGTGCTGCTTTGGTTTAGCTTTTAGTATTACAAAAGCTGCAGTATCTACATTTATTTATAAAAGTTGTAAATTTATCAAATATTAGAGGGATGGAGGGTAAGTGCATTATAGATTGCGTTTAGCCTTGAATTGTCCCACAATGCAGTTGCCTGTAACATAATATTCATATTTATTCTGGAACAAGCACCTTCAATACGAACTAGATAAACATAAACAAACTGTTTTCAATACTGCAATCTTGAAAACTTCACTAAACAGATATAAGTTTAATTCTGTACAAGGCCAAATATTCATGAAATACTGCACTTAAACCCTATAAAGGCACTGATTTCTACCCTTGAACTGTTTTAATGCTTATATTTTTTTAACCTGAGGCCGAATTTAAAGAATTTGAGCAGCGGCTTAAATCTAAACCACGGCTCAAATACGTTTGGTTCCACTTAAAATTGTATTAAGTTTTTCCAGGTTAAGCAGACGCTCTATTGAAACCGGTTTTTGGGTGATTCGAGACGCGGCTTAAATTAATTAAATTCGGACACTGATGTCGTAAGCAGTAGATATTTGAAATATTAAAGTTTACAATTTTACATGATTAGGTTTAAAGATTTAAGAATTAAAAAACTAGAGTTTGAGGGGTGTATGAGTTCCTTTACGGGATATAAGTAAGCTTGAGCGGATAAGCGAAATATACTGGATATAGTATACTAGATATAGAGAAATATATTGGATATAAGGAAGTATACTGGATATAAGGAAGTATATTGGATATAGGGAAGTATACTGGATAAAAGAAAGTATACTGGATAAAAGAAAGTATACTGGATAAAGAGAAGTATACTGAATATTGGAAAGTATCCTGTATATAAAAAAGTATACTGAATATAGAGAAGTATACTGGATATAGGGAAGTATACTGAATATTGGAAAGTATACTGAATATTGGAAAGTATACTGTATATAAGAAAGTATACTGAATATTGGAAAGTATCCTGTATATAAAAAAGTATACTGAATATAGAGAAGTATACTGGATATAGGGAAGTATACCGGACATTGGAAAGTACAATTAGACTTTGTTAGATTGATTACATTTTTTAAAACCTAAGCATTATCTTCAATTAGTTCCAAAGTCTGGTTTTTTCTAGAAATCTTATTGCATACAACAGAGACTGATTAGAATACTGGATTTCACACAGAGTTTCAAGTAAAATACTTTAATTAAAAGAAAAAAAACAAATTATGCGAATGATGGATATCATCGGTAATTTTAGCCAAGTAACAAAGAAGATTTATAATCATTTTGTAAAAAGCAAATATTTTCTGTTTTTTAGAACCCAAATTCTTTGTTCAAGACCAGAGAATAATAATCCCACTCAATGTTTGTTCAAGACCAGAGAATAATAATCCCACTCAATGTTTGTACAAGACTGGATAATAATAATCCCACTCAATCTTTGTACAAGACTGGAGAATAATAATCCTACCCAATCTTTGTTCAAGACCAGAGAATAATAATCCCACTCAATGTTTGTTCAAGACTAGATAATAATAATCCCACTCAATGTTTGTACAAGAATAGATAATAATAATCCTACCCAATCTTTGTTCAAGACCAGAGAATAATAATCCCACTCAATGTTTGTAAAAGACTGGAGAATAATAATCCTACCCAATCTTTGTTCAAGACCAGAGAATAATAATCCCACTTAATCTTTGTTCAAGACTAGATAATAATAATCCTACTTAATCTTTGTTCAAAACTAGATAATAATAATCCCACTCAATCTTTGTTCAAAACTAGATAATAATAATCCCACTCAATCTTTGTTCAAGACCAGAGAATAATAATCCTACCCAATCTTTGTTCAAGACCAGAGAATAATAATCCCACTCAATGTTTGTACAAGACTGGAGAATAATAATCCTACCCAATCTTTGTTCAAGACCAGAGAATAATAATCCCACTCAATGTTTGTTCAAGACTAGATAATAATAATCCTACCCAATCTTTGCTCAAGACCAAAGAGTAATAATCCTACTCAATCTTTGTTCAAGATAAGATTAGAGAATAATAATTCTCAATCTTTGTTCAAGACTAGATGATAATCATCCTCAATCTTTATCAAGACTAGAGAATAATAATCCTACCCAATCTTTGTTCAAAATTAGAGAATAATAATCCTACTAACTCTTTTTTGAAGACTTGAGAATAATAATCCTATCCAATCTTTGTTCAAGACTAGATAATAATAATCCTACTTAATCTTTGTTCAAGACCAGAGAATAACAATCCTACTCAATCTTTGTTCAAGACTAGAGAATAATAATCCCACTCCCTCTTTGTTCAAGACCAGAGAATAATAATCCTACCCAATCTTTGTTCAAGACTAGATAATAATAATCCTACTTAATCTTTGTTCAAGACCAGAGAATAATAATCCTACTTAATCTTTGTTCAAGACCAAAGAATAACAATCCTACTCATTCTTTTTCAAGACCAAAGAATAACAATACTGCTCATCATTCTTTGTTCTGTAGAATTTTAAATTACTTTTTTTTCAAAAACGTTATTGAATGATTCTTAAAAACCCAATTCTCAAAATCATCCCTCCAGAATGAACAATTCGGGAAGATTTTAAGGATTGAATTTGCACTCTTGCAGAACAATTATACACCGTAAAAACTAAAAAAAAACTCATATGTCTTAAATGAATCCTGAAATATTTCGCTACAATACTGCACTATCAGCTCAACTACCATGTTCAGCCAGTCTCTCCCTTTATAGATATAAAGTAGATTAACAACCCTACTTACTCTTTATCAAATACCCAGATAAGTTCAACGACAAGACGAGGAATGATTGCGAGAAGAAAGCTTAAAACAACTATATTCAGGAACAGGTCTTTCTTTCCTCTCCTGAAAAAGAATAATCTAATTTTGAAATCGAAGGACTAATCACTCACCTCGAACTCTAATTTTCTAATCCCTATATGTTGGCAACGTGAAGTCCAAACTTTTGTGTGGAATAGCGCGAATCTACAACACTTGATCTCGATATCCATGTTGTGGAAACATTTAAACCTCAAGAAAAGTTATTTTATTTATCCCGAATCTTCTGATGGTGTAAACATTTTTTATGTTAAACTTTGACTGTTTGATCTACCAGAATTCAAAGATTGAAATATTAGAGTTTTACTTCTTCAGGTTGCAAAGATTAAAGAATTAGAAAATTAGAGTATGAGGAGTGTAATCAGATCCGTTTAATCCCATTTTTAAATTGTCTGTTTACTGTTTTTCTAATAGTGTTCTAATTGCTCATTATATTATATATGTTTGTTCGTTATATTATAGCTAGCAGACCAAACGGCTAAACCAAATTGGATGACATTTTTTGACGGAACTCATGGTTACCCCGAAGGATATTTTTTCAAAGTCTTTTTAAACATTTGAAAACGCCTTTTAAAGCCTAGTTTAATGTAAAAATATTTATATATTTTTTAACAAAAAGCATTGTAATACTGCATTTCGCTTTTCTCTAACATGAGAAACCGGTTGAAAAGATTTTACATAATGATTTTAATAAGATTAAATTTCATAATTTAGAATACTGCAGAATATTCTAGATTTGTCTGCTTCTTGTCCCAATCCTAGATTACATATCAAGACTGGAATTAGCAGCATGCAAAAACTTAACCAAGATTAAACATATTTTATAATCAGCCTTGGAATTTATTTTTAAAAATATTAAAATATTAAATCCTAGAACTTTTTTACCAAATTCAAAATAAACAAAATTATATTTTAATATTTGGCTTTTAACTCCTCTAATTACAAAAATGCACAGAAGCATTTGCAAAAATTATAAGTACTTAAAGGGAGTGACCGGCAATGTATGGTAGTTGAACCGAGAATTTTGTATTTTGGAGACAATTTTTAGGATTTATTTGAGACATATAAAACGTTTTAATGATGTATAATTACTAAGCTTGAGCGCAAAGTCGAAGTTCAAAATCGTACTTTTGGGTGGCTACGTTTTGAGAATAAATTTTTTTATATTATTAAATTAAGTCGAAAAAAAAACGTAACAAAATTCTACAGTAAACTAATAAGTTGTTTATGAACAGATTGAGAGAATAAAAATTAACTTTTATCATCGAAAACATGTAATCTTCAGTTATTAGTTTCTATAACCTTTCATTATTCACAAACATTTTCTGTAGATTTTCTGGAATTTATTTCGAAAAGACGACATTTAAAAATTTGTAGAAATCTTCTAACAAATTCATAAAGAATAAGAAATTCAATATAATGATGAAAACGAAATAATTAATTCTAACATTTATTTATTGACAAATTTCTATTGAGAAATATGTTCCTAAACATCTAATTAGTTTACTGTAGAATTTTCGATACATATTTCGTCGTCGCTATTTAATCTATATATAAATTTGGCTTGTCTGTCTGTTTGTTTGTATCCAATAAACGTCAAAACGGCTGAACCGATCGGGCCCAAATTTTTTGTGGGACATCACGTGAACACAGGGAAGGTTTATAAATGATCAAAATTTCAAATATTTGTCTCCACCAAAATTCGATCTTCATTAAATTTTTGAAAATTTTGAAAATCCACGAAATTTTTTGTGAAAATCCGCGAATTTTTTTTGTTTTGTTTTACGATGTACACAAAGAGAACATGTTCACAATTAACTTAGAAGATGGGCGCGAAGCGCCCTATAAGGCTAGTACTTTAAAAAAGAATCGATTCTCAAAATGCAACAACCCAAATGGATGATTTTGAAAGTCGACTTTTCGCTCAAACTCAGTAATTATACAATATTTAAACGTTTTAACTGTCTCAAATGAATCCTAAAAAATTTCTCCACAATACTACATTCTCAGCTCAACTACCATACATTGTCGGTCACTCCCTTAAATCTGTAACCTAGATTAAACATTTGAAAGCTGAGAAAAATAGCCAAAAATACGAAATTTTTTTTTGAAAGAATTATAGCTGTAAAATTAGTTTCACAAATACCGCAATATATTTCAATGAAACGACATTAAATATTCTAACATGAATTTTTTCTATAAAGAAAGAATTTTTCATGTTAACTGGGACACCGTTGTATGTTTTATATTAATATAATATCTCTTCTTTGTATTCAAATAAAAATCCTTTGTTACCTTATATTAATGCAGGTTAACACAGAGAATAAGATGGTCGGAAGAAGGAGAAATATAATTCCATAAACAAGTATATACGAGGTATATGACATTTCTTTACTCCATTCCTCACTAAAATAAGATGGTTGATTTATGGTTTATCAGGGTTGATTTATGGTTTATCAGGGTTGATTCATGGTTTATCAGGGTTGATTTATGGTTTATCAGGGTTGATTTATGGTTTATCAGGGTTGATTTATGGTTTATCAGGGTTGATTCATGGTTTATCAGGGTTGATTTATGGTTTATCAGGGTTGATTTATGGTTTATCAGGGTTCATTTATGGTTTATCAGGGTTGATTTATGGTTTATCAGGGTTGATTCATGGTTGATCAATGTTTGATCCATAGTTGATAAATGTTGATCTTTGGTTGATCCATGGTTTATCATGGTTGATCCATGGTTGATCAATGTTTGATCCATAGTTCATCCATGGTTGATTCATGGTTGATCCATGGTTGATCATGGTTGATCATGGTTGTTCATGGTTGATCATGGTTGATCGTGGTTGATCATGGTTGATCATGGTTGATCATGGTTGTTCATGGTTGATCATGGTTGATCATGGTTGATCATGGTTAATCATGGACGGTTGATCATGGTTGATCATGGTTGATCATGGTTGTTCATGGTTGATCATGGTTGATCATGGTTGATCATGGTTGATCCATGGTTTATCATGGTTGATCCATGGTTTATCATGGTTAATCTTTAGTTAATCATGTTGGATCATGGTGGATCCATGATAGATCATGGTGATCATGGTTAATCCCCTGTAAATCCATAGTTGATATACGCGGTTAATCCATGGTTTATCATGGTGGATCTATGGTTGATCATGATTAATCATGACTGATCCATGGTCAGAAGGAAGGAAGGAGACTATAACAAACATGAGGGAAACCTTAAGCGTACTTGATAAAGCAGTGGAGAGTGCCATAGAAGTCCTTATGCTCAGCTTGTTTTAGGATTGGTATTGAGTAAAGTATCTGGGTTAGAAGAATAGTACAGAGTAGAACTAGGATACTACGACGAGATACTTCTCTTAATTCACACACACACAGTAGGCAAAGACTGAAACAGCTCTGCGGAGGCAAAATCTACAATTTAAACATTAATGTCGTCTTCCATTAATTACCATAAATTTATAAAAGTGGCATATCATCAGATTTATAACTGTTAACGGTTTCTTATAAATGTTAAATGCGTTGTCTGGTCAAGAGTGAATAAGATATGATTAAATCTCTCTCAAAAAAATAGCAGTAATTATTAAGTTAGGACTCTCTATACAAATTATTTGCAGATTTTTTGCTTTAGAAACAGGAGAGACAACAGTGATATTAATTAGAATATACAATGATAGACATTTACCTCGACAAAGAAGACGACAACATAACAGCTAGTGGCACCAAGCACCCATGATTCAATATGGTGGTTCAGTACAATAGGAAAACCCTGGATTTAAAAAAAGTTACAAGATTCAAAATACAAATCCAAATTGGGTAATCAGATCAAATATGAGAAGTTGTATTTAATTTAATTTAATTACTGCACTCCGCCAGTTATAGTTCAAATATTATATACCTTTTTTAGTTAGGTTTACGGTTTAAAGTTATCATGTACAAAAGATTGAGAAACTGAAAACAGTAGATTCTTGACTTTTAAAATTTTCTTTGAACTACAGGGTGTCCCAATAAACATCCAGTAACGACTGTGATATCGTCTTCGATCCATGCGGCATTTTTTCATGAACACAATTATTACAGTATTCCAGCTTAAACATCTAATATCGAAAACACCTGGTCTTGAGATTTTCAAAATGTGGTCTACGATATTTGTATTTAGACATAAATTAGTTGCGACAATTGCACATTACACAAAATCTTCGTGACAATTCTCCAGGAAAATAAAATAAAAACAAACTTTGGCTAATTCTGTAATTCGTTGCCCGTGAAAAGAAATAAAAAAATAAAAATTTTTTTTAGAAAACATTATTTTTGGAATTTTTTTGGGGGGTGTTACCCATGAGTGTTCAAAAAAAAATTTCAGCCCATATCGGTTGTTTGTACGGCTATACGCAACATATATATGAAAAACGAATAAAGATATTTAATTAATTTTAAAATTTTATATTTTATTTTACATATGCAGTGGTAGGCGATTATATCAATACAATAAAGACGACTTTCGATTTCAATTTTTTTTATATCAAGCTATTAAACAGCATGGATGTATCACATAAACATAATAGTCAAGAGAAGTTGGAATATAAAAAAGCATCTCTTTGATTACTAGTAAACTTGTAACTCGAAAAAAAACCTTGTCATACATTCAAAATTGAAATAAAAAAGTCGTCTTTATTGATATAACCGTCTACCACTGTAGGTTAAGTAATTTCTGTATCATTGGTTTGAGCATGAGCATATCCTTGTCGTCCTTTCCGTTAAAAAAGAAACTAAATTTAAGAAACAAAATAATATTATTTAAATAAAAATACAAATTTCTATTATCAAACTCACGATGCAAAATGGTTCTCTATGTAATTTTACGCTAAAGGAGAGAAACTTAATCTTTAAAACTAAATTCTTAGTTTTATATTAATATATATTTCGATTTATTTCATTTACCTGAAAAATTATTTTTAGAAAATCCAGGAAGACCATGTAGAAAACTAGAAAATCCCTAAACTCATTTTAAATAATCGTTATAGTAAACATGAATGATAAATCTAGAAACAAATCCTCCAATTGTTGATATCCTAATCGATTATCCTAATCGATTATCGATTAACAAGTAGAGAAAAATATCAAAGGACTTTAGTATTTGCCACAAACTTAAATTTTCTCATCCTTATATTTTTGCAACCTAATAATGTAAACCTTTGAAGTTTCAAACTTAGATTATTTGAGCTGACAGAATTAACAGTTTGAAATATCTAAGGTCTACGACATTTGGTGGCAAAGTTATAGGGATTATAAAATAAGATTTGTGGCAAAGACTCAATTCCTTTGATAGAAACGATTTTAAACAGATTATCTTTCTCTGTATTTTTTTTCTCTAATCCTACATTTCTTGAGTAGAAAATTGGAACGTTAAATTGGAAACTAAAAGATTTGACAAAAAATTTCTATTAAAGTCAATTTGATAAGAATAATAATAATTATAATAGTAGTTCAATTTGACCAGAAAACAAACTTTCTCTTTCTCAAGTGGTTTCTTTAAAAGAAATAAAGTAAGATTGTTTTCCTGGTTGAATGTTGATAAGAGATACGGATCCTGGATCTTATCTCCAGGATAACCAGGAGAACTGTAAACACGATCCCTAGGATACAGGATAGGGTTGCAAGGAGTTGCTGAATATTGTCAACCCATGCCATTCTGGACTTAAACTATAGCTCTACCCTAATCAGTTAATTCGGTCTAAACTAAACTTATCAGTTCATCAGCATCAGTCAGGGACCCCCCCCCTCCTCCCTTTTATATTAATCTGATACAAAAACTTTTAAAGATAAAAAATGACGAAACTCCTAGTCGAAACTAATAAGAACATGAAACTTTAGTTTTTAGGGGCGTATTGGTTTTATTCTCATTGAGAGGCCCTGTACATTAGCTAACTAGCTAACGTTAGATATCGATATCATTATCAACATGTGTTCAGTTTATTTTTCAACTTTAAAAATCATGGATTGGAAAACATAACTTTTCGAGAAGTATTTTAATAATTACAATTATTTTGAATTCGAACTAGAAATGTTTTCTCAATATTTTTAATTATGGTGTATTAGGAAGAAGAGGCAGGGGGAGGGGGGTTTAATTGCAGTATAAAATTATTAAAATGAACAATATTACAAGAATAAAATAAAAAACCAAAGAGAGGGGCTGTACATACATTCCGAAGAAATAAGGAAACACCTACCACCTCTGATATCATCTGATTTAGTCCATAATTATTTCTATATCGTCATGACTCATGATCGTCATATGCACTGTTTTCAATGAAAAAATTCAAATTAAATCCGTGATAATAAACTGTAAACCTAATATTGCCTAATAGAAATACAAACTTTATTCAATTCAAGTCTTATCTTATTCAATCTTTATATTCATCTTTTTTTCTCTTCTTCTCAACTTTATTTTAACTTCTCTCACTTAACGGAACGAAGTCTCATCCGCCTTTTTTCACCTTGCCATCCAAAATCATTCCTTATTATGATCTCTCGAAAATTACCCCTTAAAACACACTTTATAAAGTGCTCGAGTAAAGAACAAATATCTAAAATTTTCATAAAATCCGGGAAATTTTAATCAAAAATCTTCAACTTTATCAGAATTCAGTTATACCGTGATTAAGTTGTGATTGGTAAAATTGCAGGCCAGAGGTAATATTTAATTAGAATTTTACATATTGGTTTGTATACCATATAATTGCATGGCATTTATAGAACCATGCTATAAGAACATTTAATTTCATGGAATTTCTTCATTCTAAACAATATATCATGAGGGGGGAGGGGGCACTTCCGGTCCCCTCAAGAAAAAAAAGAACCTTCCTGGAATTTATAGGTTACATTATTCGAATACCTTTTTCTTTTATAATTCGCAATATTTTTTTTCATAGTAAAACAAGGATATCTTTTCTTCAAAACTTAACTCCCAGCTTTAGAAAATTGTTATACCGCCCCTGGAGTTGTAAGTTTAAAATAAAATGCGTACACACTGTACTCTGTTTCAGTTTTGCGTACGTTGTTCACTGTTCAAACTTCAAACTGGTTTAAAAAATCGTACAGTACATTTTCTGTTTACATAGTGCAGTAGATCTGAAACCATGAGATAACCAACCAAGGAAATATCTAAAGGATAAAATGTTGCAAGTGAACGTATACGTAAAATGTACGGAAGATTACGACTTTGTGAGTTCTAAAAGAAACGGACCTTGATAAGGTTTTCTAATTCATTTGTCTTGTTTGGATACTGGAATCTTCATTAGAAATCACAGTTTTAAATTCTCCAGGGGGGTTGGGGTGGGGGCAGTTGACACTCCCTGCATGACCTGCATATGCCCCTGACAAAGCATCCTACCCATGCTACCTTCATTGTAAATAATTTCATTTCCAATTCGTAGTTATTGTGAAAGGAGTTTAATGTCTGCAATTATATTCCCAAATGTTAGTTTGCCGCGTCCAGTCTCCGTTCTGCATTGAGAGTACAAGTATACTCTACTCACTGTGTGTTGATTCACAGATGAGTCATGTGATAGGAAGGTTCGAAGTATAGTTTTAAACCTCTTAATATGCCTATCCTGTGAACATTATCTTCCTAGTCCTGAATATTTTACGCTTCATATTATGAAGCATCTTTTGTATACTCTCTTCTTAATTAAATTTGGCAGCTTCTGGTGAGATAAATTGTGTGTCTAAACCTTTGAACAGATGTGTTATGGTAACAGGTAAAGTGTGGCTTAGTTAAGTAGAATTATCGTGACACGGTTTTAATTTCACCTTTACTCAAATATCAGGGATTTTTAAGTTCAAAGATTATGACGAATTTGCTGGTATGGCACGGCGAAATTCGATCTAAGGGTCGTAAGCGGTTTCACGGTTGTGATCATAAGTGATTACGGCATAAGTCGTACTTGTTCAGGCGTGAAACAGCTTTAGAACCGGGATCGAATAAGACGTGTGTCTACACCGAATTCTTCTTTTTTTGGCGGAGTTCCTAACAATTTCTAAACCGAAGCAAAAATTCTCAGACTTACACACAGAGACACAATATATAATGCAATTTCTTACCCAAACCAATTTTACAATTGTGTATATTCCTAGAGAACGATTTTTGAACTTCCCCCCCCCCCTCCTATCAATTTTGTACATGGGTCTGACAGGAAGCGTCTTAACTTAACCTATGCAGCGCTCGGCCCCCTAGCCCGTTCTAGCCGCAGCGCTCGGCCCAGAAAGTATCTTAACCTAGCCTAACCCTAATAACAAAAAAATAAATAATAATAAATTTGTTGAAAAATAAATGGACATGTACAAAATTGATAGGAGGGGGGGGGGGTCCAAAAATAGTTCTCTAGGACAGACCATACAATTGCAATACTATGGAAGAGGGTAAATAAGACTCACTTGTGATTTTATGTTCAAAGTTAATATTTTCTTTGAAATTCTTACTTATCTTTCTAATCTTCTATGGGATTATTTTGATTTAAAGTTTGTTTGCGGAGCGTTAAAATTACTGGTAAGAAGCTTCACTTTCTCTTCCGTTCCATTCCCCTACCATTCTGTTTTTTCTGTCTACATGATCTAATTCTGAACTATTAACGTCCTGCTCGACGTAATGGATATAAAGTTTTCTAAACCGGTTCCCCTGAAATGTTTTGTCTAAGCAATTATGATTTTTTCAGATACATTGTGAAACTTAAGATGATTATAAAAGAATACCGAGTCACATTGCCAATGACCGTGGATGAATATCAGGTACAGTTTTTTTTCTCCTAGATATTAAGAAATAAAAAATCCATTCAGTAAATTTTAATTTTTAAATAAATAATTTACTCAGTAATTTTTGTTTTATTAACTCTATATTTTGTTTCAATTATAAAAGAGGGGTTGATATTTTCTTGATGTTCTAGAGGTTTTGCATACAGCGCTAAAATAGTTCTCTAAAATATCTATTGTAGAGAGACAAAACGTAATTTTAAGTGACCCTCCAGTTGTGGAGTTGAATGTTTGAATACCCTTTAAATCTTAACTGTTCATGGATGATAAAGGTAGCTTATTTTATCCAATTGTATTTGTTGGTAACTTTTTTTTATTAAAAGATCTCCAATATTTACTTATTGGAGGCAGATTCATTCGAATTTTAAAAAAAAGTTAGGCATAGAATATTTGCGATCGATTCTTTAAAAATATTTGATTTTTTAAGTTACGTTTACAATGTACATAACTGTGCGCATCATTTTAAGCACAAACATGGATTTTTCCGACGTTAATAATCAGACTAAGGTATTGGTAGTTGTAAATCTGACATGCCACTCTACTATAGGAGGATCATTTGAAATTATGTAATATTTCTTTGAAGAGGGATTTTGTAAAGCTGTAAAGGTGATAAACGGTATACATCTAGCTTACAGAGGAGTAACAACTAGCTCTGGATCGGCGCTTCTAAGAGTACTTAGAGATACAATGTGAAAGAGAAAAGGGCAAACTAGAAAAATTTAGCCAGGGGTGTAGGGAGTATACTCCCTTGCATACTAATGAAAAAAAAAATAAACGGAACTAGCAAGAAACCGGAACTAGCAAGAAACATTAAAGACCTGCATTAATCGTTAAACGCTGTATTAACCTGGAGGATGGAAGTTTTTTTTACCTAGCTGGATCCAGATTTTGCTACTGGCAGCTTTTTATATACTCCTTAATAACAAGCTTGATTAGTTGTTATTAAGTATCAGGACTTGCGGAGAGACGTTTATTCTTTCAATTTAATCTGGTTCTATGTGTAAGCATCAAGGGAGCTTAGAACAGTCAGGTTCTTATACAGCTCTCTCCAGTTTCTTGTGACTGAACAGCACCCTATGTGGAATAACATGGCAGACGGCAGTACACCCTACTTGGAAAACAATAAAATATTAGTGCAGAGAGGGGGAAGGATTCTCTCTTCCTTATCCCCTTCCCTCTTGCAAGAAACAAGGAAAATGGAAACATAGAAAGTAGAATCCTGACTGGTTGTGCACCATGCACTATGATACCGGTGTATACTCTGCTGGCTGCAAAGATTGTTGTAGACGAGGCCGTATTCCGAGATGAACTTACAAGAATCAATATTTATTTTGTTGGAAATATCCACTCCTTTCCTAACCTTACTTATCCCATTTGTCATTATCAAGGCGGAATTCTGACACAATGAATATCCTCAGAATTTTCTACAAGAGGATAGAATGCGTAGATCTAAGAGAAGAGCAGAAAACAGATGTATGATCAGATAAAAGAGAAGAATAGAAAACAGATGTATGATCAGATAAAAAAGAACAGAAAACAGATGCATGATCAGATAAAAGAGAAGAATAGAAAACAGATGTATGATCAGATAAAAATGAACCGAAAACAGATGTATGATCAGATAAAAAAAGAGAAGAACAGTAAGCAGATGTATGATCAGATAAAAGATGTATGATCAGATAAAAGAAGATCCAACGATTAAAGAAAAAATTCACTGCTTTTGTGAAATTTTGTAAAAAAATTTAATTAAAATAAATTGTTAAAAATAAATGTGGAAAAATTATCAATAAAAGTTGATAAAACCACACGATAAAAACCACACATTGTTTTTCTATATTTTATCTTCTCAATTTACAAAGTTTTATTTGATTAATTAGTGTTTTCTTTGTGCTTTCTCAGAACAATTACTTTCTACCTGCCTTCTAATGAGTTTCAAATTTCAATCAATGTTTCTATATTATACTTGATTCAAGATTTTTGTTGTATCTTGTTTAAGATACGATTATGTACTTTGCAGGCACCCTAGTCAGTAATCAAACACCTTTTGTCACCTTGATAAAATATCCCTTTGTACATATATCCTTATGGTGATAAAAGTAATTTTAAGTATTTAAAATTTTCAACTTATCCAGAGCTTATTTTTCATTAAAACTTTAAACGCAGACGCGGATCTTGGATCTGTCCGGTAGACAAATTATTCTGGACACAATTTATTCACCATATGTTCGATCAGCTTGTTTTTAAATAAGGAAATTTAATTTGGATCGATAACAGAGAATGACCTCCGCATCTTTAAAAACGTATGCTATCAATGAAATTGAAGATGTGAAATATATATTCTTGGTACAGTGCATGGTGTTCTGAACCTGTATCTCCTGTATCTAGGTTGCTCAACTCTACTCAGTAGCCGAGGCGAGTAAGAATGAGACGGGAGGAGGAGAAGGAGTTCAAGTTCTTAAGAATGAACCCTATGAGAATGTTCCTCTGCTCAATGGAAAGTTTACAAAGGGACAGTACACTCATAAAATATACCACCTTGCCAGCAAGGTAAACATTAATTAAATTGCTTAAATTTTGTTTTTATTAAAGTGGTGTTCAATCAATTAATAGTACATCTCATGCTTGTTAGAATCGGTTTCCCAAAGGATTGATTTGAAAACAATTAAGAAAGAAAATATAACAGTGTTGAAGAAAAATGTTTCAGGTTCCTAGTTGGATTAAAATGGTTGCTCCCAAGGGTTCCCTCGAGATCCACGAGGAAGCCTGGAACGCGTATCCGTACTGTAAAACTGTTCTCTCTAACCCTGGATATATGAAGGTATTGTACACTAGCTATCTTACTACTGGGTTATCTGCTGGATTGCTGATAGCATTAGCAAGTAAATGGAAGTTGTAGAGAGGATTAGAAAAGTGAGAAGGATCCCTATTTTGTAAGTACTATATCCCTATGTCTTATCTGTATTCTGTATCCCCTAATAAATCCTCCTGGTGGTGTATTAGTTTGGTTTAGGTAAGGTTTCCTAATATATAGAATATAAAGAACTAGGGATTTATTTTTCTATAATCCTTTTCACTAACTCAGCCATTTACTCTGAGTCAAGGTTTCTCAGAATAATTTTTTCTATATTCATGCAGTTGATTAAATTATAATATCTTTATCCCAATCGTAGGTTGTTTACTTGTTAATATTTAATTTATTAATCCTATCAATCCCAATCGTGATGTATACACTATACAGGGATTAATAATATGATTAGGATTCAAGACTTACGGCTCACAATGCCATAAAGCCTAGTTTAACAAATTTAAGTTTAGATGATTTTTACATATTTAGTGTTGGACCGGAAGTTATGGTTCAGATATTCACAATCTCCACTCTTACATATTATATGAGGATAGGAGGGGGGGGGGGGCAAGGGGACTTAACAAGCTAAGGGGAGTTAATAATTCATATATTAATTCAGGACAATTTTTATATAATAATTGAGACCTACCACCTGGGAGATGATGGAAAGCAGGAGAATGTTCATGAATTGGATGGGAAGAAACTAAAGCAGAGACAGGTATAGACACTAGACAGTAGACACTACACACTGGAAAATTATGACCCAGTCATGAAAAAGTTGAAGCCGCCAATGCCAAAATCTCAGGGTTATAACTATTTTATCAGCTGATTAATCAGGCACTGAGGCACTGATTGTTTTTAATTCAACCTAAGAATTTAAAACATGTCAACATAAAAGAAATATTTGAGATGTTTCCCTTTCAAATAATTTAAATTTACATGTATTTAATATATATATAAATATGCACTATAAAATATACAATACACTGTACAGTGTAGATTTATATTGCTGACGCCTGATGTTTGAACAAGTGTTGAATACTCGGCAAACATCTATTTTATTACTGATCTAGTTTTACTATTATCTATCTAGATGTGATTCAAATTAAAAAATTACGTGTCATAAGATAATACATTTTTTTTCAGGGGCGTATTCAGGAATTTGTCCAGGGGATGGGGGCTTAATTTTTTTTTCTTTCCATGGGGTGGGGTCAGCAACCGTTGGTATCAGGTACCCCCTCCCTGAAATCAATAGATTTCACTGGTCCAGGGGGTGCTTAGCCCCTATAGCCCCCCCCCCCTGAATACGCCTCTGATTTTTATGTTATTTTGTACCGATAGATAGCGCTAACAATACTGTACTCGCTAACCAGATTTATTTACTAGGTTGTACCGATAGATATCGCTAATGATACTGTACTTGCTAACGACTATAAGAAGGAAGAGGATCCGACCCTATTTAAATCTGAGAAAACAGGCAGAGGACCCCTTACTGGGGAATGGCAGGTAGATACAGTATTCACGGTACAATTCATTTAGAATAGGGTAGTTTTGTACACTCGATACTATACATAAATAAAATAAAGTTGGATCTCATTTTCAATGCTATCATGATTGTGGTTTGATTAAGTTGTTCCTTTCTACGAACATTTAGTGACACTGTTCGAGCATAAATGTTTTCCTTCCGAAAATGTAAATTTCCAACCGTGGGTTCTCTGTGAGAGAAGAGATACAGAAGTAATTAACAGAATTCAACACGATATATTCCTCATTGTTGCTCTCTTTAGGAATAGATTAAATCAATCGGACGTGAAACTCCTTGGACTTTAATTGTTGGATCACAACGGTCCATTGAATATTCACATTTCTAATTTATTCTTGTGTAGAAGGACGTGAAGCCGATCATGACAGCGTACAAGCTTGTTACCATTCAGTTCAAGTGGTAAATATACTTAATATATAAATGGGGGGATGTTAAATACCGACTTAATGATACAAATTGATATTTTACGGGGTTTTTTCTTCTAATTTCGAAGTAAATTTCATTAAGGATGTATTTGCCCGATAAGCGTGTTGAACTGTTATAGATAATTCTTATTTATTTTTGATATATTTTCTTTCAGCTCCTTTAGCAAGATAAAGATAGGAAAACATAAATGTGAAAGTACAAAGTTAAGGAATATTATGAAATAGATCTTGCTGCAGAAATATTTAATTCGTCATCAAGTTACATTAGAACTGTTCAGTTAACCTAAATTTAACATTGCATAATTTGTACAGGTGGGGACTACAGGATAGAGTGGAGAGTTTTATTCATTCAACAGAACATAGACTTTTCCTTAACTTCCATAGACAGGTAACTTTAATCCTCTACTATTTATTCTTCATTTTGGTTTAATCAATTAGAACTGCCTACCATCGGTTCAAATTTGAATCACCTATATAAATCCTTCCCTAATCTTTAACTTTGAAACGGTGTTTCAAATTTGAACCGCCAGTAGGTAGTTCAGGGACGTGGCTTATATTAATTAAAGATGGTCCCTGTTCTTCCATGTTTTTGAGTTTTGGATTATTTTACTTATTTACATCAAAAAAAAAAGGTAAAGAAAGGTGAATAACAAAATAAACCTTTGAAATCATTGAGAGAAAATGGTTGTTCCCAGCAAAATTTTTTTAAGCGTTTAAATTGAATTAAATAGCTGTTAAAAAAACAGTGATTATGAGGATGGAATTTTTTTGGGATTTACCTTTTAAGCTGTTAAAGCTTTATGTCAAGAAGAGGGGGGGGGGGAGTTGAGTGTATGTGATTATTATATTTGGGCGTTACAGTGAACACACACTAGGTAGTTTACACAAATACACTAGTTTATATGACGGTGGTGTATGTTTAAGATAACCTAATTAAAAATGCACTTAAAACCTTGTATAGGTATTCTGCTGGATGGATAAGTGGCACGGTATGACTATGCAGGATATTAGAGATCTTGAAGAAAAGACGAAGAGGGAGTTGGATGAGGAGAGATCAAAGGTTTGTTGATAAATATATATTATAGAATTGTTTTCTTATAAAGAAAGTTAAGAATTCATTTAGACTGAATAGTGAAAATCGTAGTTACAAACATATTTGCTATACATTCTTCTATCCGTAAGATAAGATAAGATAAAATAAGATATGGTTTATTGCTAGAAATTCACATACAAGTTATAATGTCACAGGTAAAAAGCTGCAACTATTTTTATATTGTTTACTATATGTATGTATTATAGCGATTAGGTGGAGATTAGTTTTCGCTGATTTGGGTATTATCCCCACCTGATTAATATTAAAACGTTTACAGTAAGATGAATATTACTAGGTTTTGAAAGTTTACAATAAGTCAGGGATTACATAGTTAAATCTAGAGAGAGCGAGGAGCAGCATTACAAAATAATTGATTTTTCAGTTTTAAAGTTTAGTAGTACGTATAACAGAAAAAGATATATGCCTAACGAGGCACTTCTTTTTAAATCAAGTGGCAAGGTTATTCCATATCCTAAGAAGTGCACCCTGCTGCCTGGGCGGTCTGGGGGGCCCACAATGGGGTCTCTTGCAGATTTCACTTCCTTATGATTCCTTAATGAGCTTGTATTCAGAATGTCAATTTGATAGTAAAAAGATCTGTCAAAATGTTGAGTTTTTAAAAATTTCGTTTAATGAGGAGGGTAGATGGTTTTTCGTGTATTAATACATAAATGTTGCTTGATTGAAATCAGTCAAAGCATTTTACTTAAGGATTTTATACTAAAAGAAAAGAGGATCGCTATGTGATATTTATTACAGGGTGTACCCTGATACAGACACATTCTACATATTCTTCTATTCAGACTTATTATAGGGTGTACCCTGATACAGACATATTCTACATATTCTTCTATTCAGACTTATTACAGGGTGTACCCTGATACAGACATATTCTACATATTCTTCTATTCAGACTTATTACAGGGTGTACCCTGATACAGACATATTCTACATATTCTCTTTTCATATTTATTACAGGGTGTACCCTAATACAGACATATTCCACATATTCTCTATTCATATGTATTACAGGGTGTACTCTGATACAGACATATTTTTTATATTTTCTATTCATATTTATTACAGGTTGTACTCTGATACAGACATATTTTTATTTTCTCTATTCATATTTATTACAGGGTGTACCCTGATTCAGTCATATTTTTTATATTCTCTATTCATATTTATTGCAAGGTGTACCTTGATACAGCCATATTTTTTATACTCTCTATTCATATTTATTACAGGGTGTACCCAGATACAGACATCTTTTATACATTCTTCTATTTATATTTATTACAGGGTGTACCCTGATACAGAAGTATTCTTTATATATTCTCTACTGATATTTATTACAGGGTTTACCCTGATACAGAAGTATTCTTTATATTCTCTACTTATATTTATTGCAGGGTGAGATCCGTGGAACTACAGGAGTTGAGAACTAGAGAATTTGTTGAAGAATTCCAACCGGTTAAGTTGTCGGGTCTTATCTATTTTATGTATTAGAACTTTTTATTAAATTCTGCAACCAAATCCAACCTTAATTTGGTTACAGTGATAAAGTAAGATTCACACGAGCCTCAATTCATCCTTCTTCGTTTAGCTGTTGGGTTAATAAAACAATTTTAATAAATTTCGTCCATAGTTTAAATTCATGTTATTTATTCATAATTATGCAAACTGTTATACTTGACTTGATACAAGGAATGAATGTTTTTTTTTAAATTTTTTAATTTGAATTTTCTTTTAATAAAACTGGATCTTATTGAAGTGCTTTTATACCCTATCCCTTCATTACAGTGTTCCAGTGTCCCAGTGTCCTATGTCTTATCGTTCTATTTTTACATATGCACATATATCTTTCATTCGGACCAGAAGCTCTCCATTCAATATTCTTTTTAAATTCCCAACATTACTAATTTGGCCTCCAACTGTGAACTGTAAAATTGTATTAATGTGTTAAAATCAGCATTTATCCTTAAGCTTGTGCCTGGTAAGTTTCTGATTTCCACTTCCTAAGTATGATGCATTATTTATATCTCAGGCCCACCCCTCTTCTTTTATTATTACTGGAAAGTAAAAGTTAAGTCGACCTATTTTCTAGCAAAAATATGAATTTTTATATTATTAGAGTGGTGGAGAACCTTACATTCCCATAAGTGCAAGTTATTTTATTAGTCTTTAAATTATTTTATTTCTCTGGTTTATGGTGATGATTTCATATTATCCTGATTAACCTATATTTGTCACAATATAGAACACATTAATTTCGGATATTTTGGTTTACGAGTTGTGATTCAACTATAAATAAATGTGATTTTTTTCTTTTCTAATTAGTTTAAACTGTAATTTTATGCTGGTTGAAAATAGAGATTCATGTTTAATATCGTTATTTTAGTCATTAAGAGATTCATTCACGTTTATTGTTATGACAGATTATATGGAGTTTTACTTCTTCACTCAAATTAAAGATGCTTATATAAAAATCCAAATTTTTCTGAAACATTTTCCAAATTCTAGGTCTCCAAGCTGCTCATGGTTTTGACATATTCAATATCCCCCCCCCCCCCTGGTAAATATAAGCTGCGCCTGCATTTAATTGATGAAATCTATGGAATGCGCTACAGTGATCGATTGAGCTAATGTTCATTGGGACTAACCTCTAATGGACTAAATTACAAAAGTAGATCAATTGACTAATGCAAATTAAATAGTTTTAACAAAGGGAAAGGAAAGGCAGACGTTTAATGCTCAATACTCATGTATGAAATATGATTTTCAGAAAAATTAGGTAATTCGAACATAAATGAATAATAAGTAATGGAATGTGGAATTAATTTTTTTTAAATATGAAATTTTTCATTGGAATTTTGTTAATCCCAGGTGCGACGCGTTTGCACTTCTTGCACTAATGTCCGTTTGAACTTTAACGTACATTGCACTAAACAGTTGATCTACAGTAACCGGTTTGTAGTGCGATCAAACATTAGTGCAAATGGACAAATTCGAGCTATGTACGTTCAATTGGACTTTAACTTTTGATTTCCCGCTGCAGGAATATTTTAGTACAAATACGCGTGCCATTGATCTGGTTAATACTAAAAATATTTGCTCAAGCGCACGAATTTTTTTCTCTGTAAATATTAGTGCAATTGGACGAATTTAGTGCAAATGAACATGTCCAACAACATTTTTTTTAATCGGACTAATTTTTTTCTATAAATTGAATTTAAATGTTAGTGCAAATGAACATCTCCAACAAAAAATTTCTTCAAACTAATTTTTTTTTCTGAAAATATTAGTGCATCTGAACGTTAGTCCGAGTTTTATTCAAAAATAAGACGACAAAGAAAATTTAAATGATTGGTTGATTTACTTTGTTCCTTATACACGTGAATTACAAACAAAGTTCTGCGGCAATTGCAGAGGCCTAACATTAACAAACGGCGAACTTGGCGATTGGCGAAGCACAGTAGCACGGAGAGTTTGGAAGAAACGTGAGATAGAAACGTTTTGACTAAAAAATATTTCAGAAGTTTCATAAATCAACATACAATGTATAATGGGATAGGATTAGAGACTGCACGAGGTTCTGGAACAAATGGTTACGTTCAACGGTAAGTGTATAAAAGCAGTTTTGAACATGTTTTTTTTTATCGGATGGTCTATGCCATTATTTCAAATTTAGGGTAATTGCCTAACCCCGCCCCCTTTCATATTTGAAAATGGATCTCATATGTTATATATGGAGAAAATTTGTCATGTGGCCGCAGCGCCCGGCCTCCTAGCCTGTCCTAGCCGCGGCGCTCGGCTCCAAGTCTGTCCTTGTCGCAGCGTTCCTTATCGACCTTAATAAATAATTCAAAATTACTTAAAATTAATGGTCCTAAACAAAATTGATAAGAGGGGGGTGGGGGCCCGTCCATAAAACCGTATACTGGGACGGACCTGAAACTTATGAAATTAATTTATTTTGATAGATTACAACATTATGTTCACCATTGTATTGTCTAGTTTTCTTGCTAAACATGGCTTGGCATTTACGTACACTCTAACTGATTTTTATTGTCAAATTTATATGTCGAATCCGGGTCCGTATACCTAAGACTTCATCAAATTTTGTTATTTACATTCAGTTGTATGTTGGGACCCAGTACGGGATGTAGGTCAGCTTTATGTTTTTTTGTAATCTTGACAGGTTTATGTGTATTGTAGCATCAATTCTGGAAATTTTGTTCTCCTTCATTCCCCTGCCCCCTTCCAGGACTGGCCTTTGATATCTTGTTCTATTAATTAACAAAGAATACATATTTTTCTTTTAGTCCTAAACTGACAACGTTCTGAATCACTTTTGTGTTGCTTGTTTGTAAAAGTTTGATCAATAAAAATATAATGTTTTAGGAACTTTGCCTTTGTGCGTCAAGGGAAGAATGATATTAAATATAAAACTGAGGAAGATATTAAGAGATTAGATGCTTCTACTAACCGGGAACCCAACCAGGGAATTCTGGACCATGAGAGGAAACGCAAACTCGAGGTAAGTTTTTCAAAGTAGAGGAGGTTATGATGTCCTGGTTTTTCATCCCTAATCAAATTTATCATGTCGTTCCATAGATTTCTCTAAGAACTTCGAGTTTGTCATTGGGTAGGTGATAAAAAAAATATTTATTGTGACATAAAACCGTTGTATTAAACATTTTCTTGTTTTGTTTTTCTCTTTTATTTTCGATGGTCATCCGTCGGGGACTAAATGGATATTTTGCAAGTCTTTTACCAATCCTATGACATTTACCCAATAATTAATTCATTACTAGAGGAAACAAGGCCCTATTAATAGCACCTGGGGTAAATATTTGAGTAAATATTTACCACAGTTTTTCCGATGAATGTAACGTGCATTGTTCTTAAGGTTAAATGTATGGAGCTGGCCGAGCAGCTGGAGGAGCAAGGATATTCAGAGGAAACTGTTCAAGAGAAGGTTTCTCTGTTCAGGAGTCAGCTCCTTAGTAAAGAGGTTGGTCTAACCTTTTAGGATTTTCTAATTTATACATTTATTTCGGGGATTAAATTTTATTTGGTGGATTTATTTTATACCAGGAATCAATTCGCTTTTCCATAATATCGCCAATTGTCCATAATATAAACCCTACTATTTCTTTGTTCAGAGTACTGCAAACCCCAGCATTACACACAGGAAGCTTAGTTGGGGGTGAAATGTCCATTTATAATATTTTTATTTTTGGGATATTATGACCAAAACTACATACATAATAAAACGAGACATTTGTGTATTTATATGTTGCCTAAAGCCGCCCAACCGGCTAGACCGATTAGGCTGAATTTTTTTGTGGAAACTCAATGGTGGCCGGGGGGGAGGGGGGTATTACAGGCTAGGAAAAAAATCTAAATTTTTTAAAAAAAATTATTTTTTTTTTCCACGGGCAACGCCGGGCCCTTCAGCTAGTAGTAAATATAATTACTTGATTTACATTCCACTTTTTATGTTTAGATGACCAAGAAAGCTTTCACTGAAGTGGATGAGTTTGGTCGGCCGGTGGGGAAAGACACGCATCAGATTGCCGAAGCACAAAAGGAGAAGAACGCCAGACTTAAGGACGCTTTCGGTATCTCGGAAAAGTTTATCGAGGGTAGTAGTTTTGACAGGAAGGCTTTGGAGGTTGCAACCAATCAGATGGCTAAGAAATACGAAACGATACCCTCAGACGAGGAGAAGAAAAAGAAGAAGAAGCGTAAAAGGAAAGCGTCAGTTAGTTCATCGTCATCCTCCTCATCTTCAGATTCCGAGGACGAGAAAAAGAAAGAGAAGAAAGGAGTGGAGAAAAAGAAATCTCCGTCTATATCTCGGGAGAAGGATACAAGACGAGCGGAGAGGATGGACGGGTTTCCCAAGATCAAGGACGAGCGTGATAGTCCTGTAAGATCTATCCGTTGGCAGATGAAAGGACAGGAGGAGACCAGAACGACAAGGGGGATTGAAGGGAGGACGACTGATGAATCCAATAGACACCGGGACCAGTATGATAGACAGGATGAGCACAGAAATGGGGATTCCCGTGAGAGAAGACGACGAAGTGTATCTGATTCTGAGAACGTGAGAACACGCAGAGACAGGTCCGACTCCAGGGGCAGTAGAAGACCGGCAGAAGTCAGCAGATCTCCTTCTCCTGTCAGAAACAAACGACGCGCTCCGTCTGCGGTGAAAAGAAAACATTATTCCCGCTCTCCTTCTCGAGAACAGCGGCGGGGAGGAAAACATCCCTCTTCTTCCCCTGAACTCACTAGACACGATACACCAGAGAATATAAGAAAAGCGGAGGAAAGAAGCAATAAATCTAGAAGGAAATCTTCACTCTCTTCGGAAGATGAAACCAAGACAAGAGCAGCACAGAAATCTTCTAAACGGAAAGGATCTGTATCCTCAGATGATGAGAAGATGGAGAGAAGAGTACCCCAGAAATCTTCGAGACGTCAAGTCTCCTTGTCCTCTGACGAAGAAGATTCCAGAAGAAAATCTCGTATGGTCTCTGAGAAAAAAGATCCACGTAGTAGGCGTCATGATTCATCCCCGGTAGTAGAACGGAGAGCTTTGAGTCCTGATGAAAGTAGAGGCCGGCGAAAAGCTCCAAATGGAAACAGGCATGACAGTTCTAGTCCCGAAGCAAGGAAGAAAACTACAAGATCCCCGTCGTCCAGGCAAGAAAGAAGAGAAGAACGAAGCTCTAAACCTAGGAAGGAAATTAAACGAGAGAAGAGTGCCAGTTCCTCAAGTGAAACCCAGGAAACTAACCGACAGAAGGAGAGTAAAGAATCATCTCCCGAACCTACAAGAAGATATAAACATAGGAGAGAAGTTCCTGAGGTTCAGGTTAAGAATGAACGGGACAGATCTCATGATAAACCCAACAAGGAAGTGGAGAAGAAGAAAGATACAACCGAAGATGAGGATGACAGTGTGAAGGAGAAGATCAAGGCCCTGAAGAAGGTTGAGAGAATCCTGCAGAAAGAGCTGGAAGCTAGACGAACCAAAAGAACAAAGAATTCCAGTTCCTCAGAATCCAGTAGTGACGAGGACGAGGCAAATAAACCTAAGAAGAAGAAACCAGTGTTGAAAAGGAAACCGAAGAAGAAAGAATCTTCGTCCGAGTCCTCAGAGTCCACTTCAGACTCAGAGTCCGAGGTAGAAGTTAAGGAAGAGAAGAGTCCCAGTCCAGAACCTGTAAAATATAAACGACGAGCTTCACCACCCGCTTCGTACAGACGGTCGGAGGAAAGGTTAGAATAAGATTATAAGAAGGGAGGGGGGAGGGGGGGCTTGCTAGCAAATGGTCTTAATTAAAAGGTTCTGCTGTTTTTATGCCTACTTCCAAGGTACGAATGCTAGGAAAGTTCATTGCGGTCGCGTTTACTCCGCGTACATATTGAAACAAGTTCTTTCTGGTCGAAATTTGTTAACAAGAATAGATGCGTCAGTGTTCGCTGAGTATCCGAGGAGGTTAAAAGCATTAATTTTGATAATTTTGATGATTTTGAATTTTGATAATTCACATAAAAGTTTCCTATGACTAGAATATTTCATTGATTTTTATGTGAAAGATGGTTCCCATGTCAGGCTTCGACATCCGTCTTGTGTTTACATCACCGCCCAAAGACAGTACACTGCAGTACAAAAAAATGCACCTCTGAAATAACTTTCCCTTGCCTTGCCTACTTTTATGTATATATACAATACATTAATTTATAAAATTGTTTTTTTTTCGTTCCGAAAACAAACCACAAATAATTTCAAACTTATTTATCACTAGCTGTTTAACTGTTAAAGAGACTGTATGCGTATTTCAAGCGGCCCGCCAAGTAAAAATGGCAATCCCGATTCACATCGTTATCCTTAAAAGCTTTGTCTGATAAATTATGAATTAGAAATCTATGTTTAAGATATTAAAAACTGACTACTTTTCATGCGTGGTTCACTATCAAAGTGACAATTTAAGCTTATAAAATCACAATTTCTTCCAAATTATTGATCAGATTAAGGTTTTTATGGTATTGTTTTGAGTCGGGCCTTGTCACTTTTGTGCGGAGAGTCACTTGAAATCAAGCTTGCATACCTTAAGGCGTAGAAATAGCTGAACCAATTGCGTCAAATTTTTGTGGTAGCTCTCATAATCTAAGGGAAAATAAATAAATATTTCAAGTTTTAAAATATATACTTTTTATCTAAAGGAGTTCGAGACGAAGAAGTGTCAGTCCTCCCCCAGCCCGATCCCGCCCAGCAGCTAGACAAAGTAGATCAGTATCTCGGAGTAAAGATGGGCAATCCAGGAGACGAACAGACCGTTCTGTTAGTCGAGGGACCCGGAGAGGGGTCAGATCATCAAGAGGACGGGACGTGTCTCCTCCGCGAAGATCAACCAGCAGAACGAGAAGAACACGTCGAAGTAGAAGCAGATCACAGAAAAGACGTTCACCGTCTAGATCTTCCAGTGAAGAGCGGATGAGAAAGAGAAGACGGCGCAGTGACTCCTCTGATCTAGAGAAACTAGATTAAAATACTTCAATATATATTAAAATAATCCGTATCATGATCTTGTATTTAGTTCTAGGATCTTTAGTATTCATGTCTCCCCTTTGCGTAAAGATTAAAATTTTAAACCATTATCGACTAAATTGTGAATAATTTTATTTGACTTATCTCCCCTCAAATTTAATTCCCAGTTTATATTTATTTTGTATCCTGAATATATATCTTGAAGATGTATTCCACAGAGTTAGTGTTGTTACATCTTGTCGTTTCAGAATATCCTCCGTGAAGCAGTGACGCTGTGAACCTACTACCAGGCGAGCAGAGCAGAGAGGTTAAAACCAACATCTTATCCCTGCATATACACAGTTCCTAAACCAACCAGGATCATCATGACTGAGGAAGTTAACCCCAAGGCATACCCTCTGGCCGAGCAGGTAGAGAACCTTATATTACTAATTGAAAGGAATTTACGCGTAATTTCAAGTAACCCTTCATGCAAAGATGACAACGCTGCGCCGCATTTACAACGGTAGCCTTGACACCTTTATCTGAACAAATATGTGGAAGATACCGTCATTTTTTATTATTTGAAAATTGTTTATTTCTGTGAGTCGCTCCATAGCTTTTTATAAACAAGATTTGCGCCAGTCACTTTCGCAGGGAAACCACAAAAGAAAATGAACAGTTTTAAAGATCAAAACATTGATATCGTACTTGATCAGACAAAGTTTTCAAGGGTACCATTGTAAAACAGGCATTGCCAGCTTTGCATGAAGGGTCTTTTGAAATTACGCTTCGAGTTTCAAGTTAAACGATATTTCTTTTAACAGAATTTTAGTATTACAAATTTAAACCTTACTATTTGACTAGGCTCTGACCACTAAGATCCTAAACTTGGTTCAGCAGGCCAGCAACTACAAGCAGCTCAGGAAGGGAGCTAACGAGGCTACCAAGACTCTGAACAGAGGACAGGCAGAGTTTGTCGTTCTGGCCGCCGACAGCGAGCCCCTGGAGATTCTGCTCCACATCCCGCTGTTGTGCGAGGATAAGAATGTTCCCTACGTGTTCGTTAGGTCCAAGCAGGCCCTGGGTAGAGCTTGTGGTGTCTCCAGGCCGGTCATTGCTGCCAGGTTAGTCATATAAAATATCTATCAAACATTTTAAATAAAACATCCTAAGGGAAGCCTGAAACCCTTGCATTTTGATACTTTAAAATAGATCACATCAGAAACCGGTTCTTTTTACATCTAAGAATAAAGAGAAAGTAAAGCAACGAAATGATCAACATTTTAAGTTTTTTATCATCTACATTTTGAGCTTGTAAATTGTGAGATAAAACCATGAAAACTACTTTTTTTTAAATTTAAGTATTTTCAGTGTGACCCAGAATGAGGGTTCTCAGATCAAACCTCAGATCACCACCATCCAGCAGGAGATTGAGAAACTTCTCTTGTAAATGTTAAACAATGTACCTGAACCGTGCATTGAAACTCATTTTTTTTTCTTCTCAGAAACTGACATTTTTTAAATGATATTTTTTTCAGAGAAGATGGAAGCTCTCTTGACACGGCCGAATCAGGTATGATTCCACGCACGGGTAAATGAAAGGCGAGGATGGACGATTTAACAAGATCATTTTCCAGCGGGAGCAGTATAAGCTACTCAGTTTGTCGTAGTCTCAGCAGTCCAAGGTTAGCTAAGAACAACTTGTACCACAGCTCTTCTGAACTTTGATAACTTGGCTATATAACTTAGTTCTATGATAGTAACACTTGGGTTATGGTGGCAGTCGGGATTGCTTATTTGTCAATCCAGGAGTAAATTTTTTCTTGGAATTCATTATCCATCATTTTTCTTGGGGTGAGAATTTGTGAATATTTTAAGTATCTGGAAAAATATTATATCATATTTGTTATGAAGTTGTGGGTGGAGCTTGATAAAACTTCAAAGATACAGAAATTGGTTATCAATAAAAAATTGTTTAAAAGGAACAACACTATAAATTGAATATCTTGGTTTGGATTATCTGACTTGATAGCATGGTTAAATCTGATACTTACGTGGGAATACTTGTAGATTTGTCATCAGGGTTCCAGATAGGAGCATTAGGGGTGTTCATTTTTAGGGTCACTTTTGGTACAGAGATGCAAGGTCGCCAGAAAAATGCAAAATTTTGAAAGATTTTCAAAAATAATTTTTAAAAAATTCTTAACATTTTTTTTCAGGGTGCGTCAATTGATTAAAATTTCACCTTTTTTCGTTTTTTTTCACAAAAATTGTAATATGCCCATCCCTAATTTGGTTATCAACATGCATATCAGTTATTATGGAGATAAACATGTCTAGAATACACACACAAAAAATTAAAACCCTATCTTGACTGGAAAGGTGTGCGCCAAATGGTTTCGTGAACTACGCAAAAACAAATTACAGTATAGTTGTACTTGGTTTAATGCAGTATAGTAGGCAGATACTATTATTAGAATATGTACGGTATAGTTGTACTTGGTTTAATGCAGTATAGTAGGCAGATACTATTATTAGAATATGTACGGTATAGTTTTACTTGGTTTAATGCAGTATAGTAGGCAGATACTATTCCTAGAATATATAGAGTACATTTGTACTTGGAGTATAGAGATGACGTCTTTTTGTATCCAGCAGTTGATCACAAGATTCTCATTTCTGCTGTTATGCTATTTTATCATATGAAGATTTGTAAAGTTTTTATATTTAAGGTTGTTGAGTGATGAGACGGTTCTAGGATCTCCAAATAGTCTTCATGATGAAACCTACTCCGACCCTCAGCACTCTCAGGGTATACTCACTAGGGTTCAGGTTAGATAACTATAATAATTAAAGTGACATAAATGTATTTGTCCATGGAGTGCTCCCTTTGAGACAGTGCTTAGGATCCATTCAATTTTGATGTGGATCCGGATCCTGGATCCGCATTGGAAAAAAATGGATCCGGATCCAGGTCATTTCTTTAAGATTTACTAAATTTTTTAAACAAAAAATAATTTTCAAAATTTCTTTTTTATTTTTTTTCGTTTATTTTTATCCTAGAACTTGATGAACCATTCAGAAATGAGGAAATTTTATAATCTCTTTTTTTCATCAGTTCAGATTTGGGTTTTAGGAGTTAAAATTTTTTTTTTTCAGTTTTTGGTCGATATTTTACCCCTTGGATTCGTGGATCCGCATATTTTTGCGGATCCGGATCCAGGAAGCCTAAATCTTGCGGATCCAACGGATCCAGATCCTGAGCACTGCTTACAGTAGATAGCGTTTTTATCAATTAATGAAGACGATTTTTATTTTAGTTTTTTTTGCAAGCTTTTTCTAATCACAAATTTAAAAGGAAGTAAAGGAAATAATTGGCAGCTTTTTTTGTTTTCATGCTAATGTTTTTCCATTCTTTTTAAAACTTTGTAAAAATAAAGATGGAAGCCGAAGTTTCTCTTCATTGTATTAAAATATACGACGACGACTGAGATATTTACCACTGAGGGGGATGGGGTTTAAATAGAAGTGATTACCTAGCCTAACGGTCAGATGGTTTATAAAACGATCTTGTTAATATTTAGAGTTTTGCTACAAGTGGTGTGTTTACTGACGTAACCCTCATTTGTGGCGGAGTTGAGTTCCCGGCGCACAAACTTCTTCTCTCCGCCGCTTCGGACTATTTCTCCGCCATGTTTACCAGCGGCATGGTGGAGGCGGAGAGGGATAGAGTTGAGATACATGGGATGGAACCTGGGGCACTCAAGGTGCTAGTCGACTACTGTTATACAGGTAAAGGATCTAAAGTAAAGGGAACACTGTAAGATCCGCGATAGGTTCACAAATAAATAATATTTACCCACAAAAGATGAGACTGTAAAAACATCTGAAATTCTTTACATATGACGATTCCATGGAAAAATTAAGTCTTCTCTGTCTAAATATAGTTGTATGGCCTTTGTATAGTTTGGTCAAAGTAAGAAACAAGTTTATTGTTGAAATGAATCGTGAATTAAGAAAAATAGACGGTATACATTCCGTAGTCTGCTCTGAAACCTATTTCTTTTTTTGGTAACCCTGTAGATTAGGATAAATAAACAATTTCATTTCACTGCTCCCTTATCTTCTACTATTATTGGAAAATTGAATATGGGGTTTTAGTTTTTATCTTAACTCGCATCCCAATGCTTAGGTAAAGTTGAACTACATGAAGAGAATGTAGAGAATCTTCTATCTGCAGCTTGTCTTCTCCAACTCCCAGCTGTGGTTGATGCCTGCAGCACCTTCTGTCGGAAACTACTCCACCCCTCCAACTGTATAGGGATACAACGGTTTGCAGATACTCAGGGTTGTCTACAGTTACGAGATTATTCACAAAGATTTACAGAGGACAATTTTCAGGTAGGGATTAAGCATTTTTTTTTTTGCATTGATTGGTATACAACTATTTCATTCAGTAATAAAGCTGATTATGTTGAAAAACTAATTCCATGTGAGAAACGTATTGAAAGAAACTTTGTGACGGATTAACTTGACAAATTGGTCGACAAATCTCAGACATTGATACTAAAGCGTTTAAGAATTGTCAGTAATTCAAACCTCAAATCATAAATATATGTTTGGTAATTTATTTTGTCCATCTGGAGTTAATAAATTTTATTGTTCAGGATGTTATGAAGAATCAGGAGTTCATGTTACTTCCAGCAGCAGAACTGGAGAATATACTCAGCTCTGATGATCTGAATGTTCCAAGCGAGGAGATTATATTTCAAGGATTTATGGATTGGGTTAACTACGATCTTACAACCAGAAAAGAATACGCCTCGCGTCTGCTCGCGTGTATTCGTCTTCCTCTTCTCTCTCCTCAGTACATAGCGGACAATATTGAGAACCAACCTGTGCTGAAAAGTGATCCTGAGTGCCACCACTTGATCTTAGAAGCCATGAAGTACCATCTTCTCCCGGAGCGAAGATCTCTTCTTCAATCTACTCGAACCTGTCCACGGAAATCCACCGTAGGATATCTTTACGCCGTGGGAGGGATTGATACAAGTAAGGGAGCTATTAGTATAGAACGGTATGATATGAGAACTGATACCTGGGGACAGTTTGCCTCAATGACTGGGCGCAGGTTACAGTTTGGTGTTTGTGTGGTTCAAGGAAAACTCTACGTGGTTGGAGGAAGAGACGGGCTGAAAACATTGAATACTGTTGAGTGCTATGATCCAACAGAACGGACGTGGATCCAAGTTCCGCCCATGAGTACACATAGACATGGTTTAGGGGTTGCAGTACTTGGAGGACCTCTGTATGCTGTGGGCGGGCATGACGGATGGAGTTATCTGAATACAGTAGAGAGATTTGATCCAGCAACCCGTCAGTGGAGTCCTGTAGCTCAGATGACTACTCAGAGAAGTACGGCCGGAGTAGCAGTGTTGAATGATAAATTGTACGCAGTTGGAGGACGGGACGGATCATCTTGTCTCCGGAGTGTGGAATCATACAATCCTCACACTAACCAGTGGAACCTTGTTGCCAACATGTGCCGGAGACGTGGTGGTGTCGGAGTAGGAGTTCTTAATGGATTCATCTACGCTGTCGGAGGACATGATTCTCCAGCTGCCACAAATCCGAACCAGTCCAGGTTTAGTTGTATGGAGAGATATGATCCTTCTACGGATACATGGACCTTAGTGGCGAGTCTGTCGATCGGACGGGATGCGATAGGTAGGTTTTTTATTAACAAGTTTATAATTATTTGAATCCAGATGCTTCTGCGGATTAAGTTTTATAGGTTGGCTTTTAAGTTTAAGGCATTTTTTAGCCATGTTTATTGACTGGTTATTTTGTTATTTTAAAAATTAAATTTTTTTTCAATATTTCAGGTTTTAAAGTTTACTGTTTTGATAATTTAAACTAGCCTACTTATTTTACAATAGGTTTTTCACAACAAGTAAATAGAATCCTATTACTCCAGGTGTTTGTGTACTCGGAGAAAGGCTGTTTGCAGTTGGAGGATATGACGGATCAGGATATCTCTCATTGGTGGAGAGCTACGATTCTAGGTAATATCAATCTCCAGTCATAAATAATTAGATATTCAGTATCAATCTTGTAATCATATTCATCTTTAGTAATCAAGTAAACATATTAGTCGAATGCTACACGTATAAGTATATGTTGATGCCTAGAATTATAATTTATCGGACTAGGGCACAGTGTGGACAAAAAGGACACTGGTCTGATTAAATTGACGAAAAGTGGGCTTTGTTTGCATTTATGAAAAAAAAACTTAAGCAAAAAACTATTATTTTTTTGAAATTTAACCTGTAAAGAGATTCAGAAAGCTAAGTAAAATATATCTTAATGTGTAAATCCACTAAAATTGTTTTAAACCATGTTTCAGCCTGTACTTTTTCACACTTTTTCAGTTTTTACTTTTGTCATTAAAATAAAATTTATTTTATGATTTATGACTAACAAAAGCGATTTGTTTTTTATGAATGTTGTATTACTTCTCGAATAAAAAGTTTTATAAAATACCGATTAATTAAATAAGTCTAAACCCCCTTACACGTGTCCACACTGTGCACTGTGCAGGGACCGAATTACGATGCTGAATTACCTTCTGCCGGTTCAAATTTGAACCATCGACTCCAAGTTAAATATTAAGGGAGATTTGAGTCGGTGATTCAAATTTGAACCGGCGGTAGGCAGTACAAATTCATTAAATTTGATCCCAGATTTAATGTATTACCGGGTCAAGCTGAAGAGAAGTGGTTAAACTAAGTCTACGTGGTTGAACTATCCAAATCAGGCAGGGATCTGATCTAATGAATTTGAGTGTTAATAGTTTCACTAATTTTATAATATTTCAGGGATAATACTTGGCGTCAAGTTGCTTCACTGAATACTGGAAGAGGTGGACCTTGTGTTGTTGTTGTGCAGAAGTAATGCCTATGTTGTTCAAAAGTAGTGCGACGCAACACTTAAGTAACACCTAGTAATACTTCTAATGCAGTAGAAATCTGCGTTTATATTTTTTTAGAATGTTTAATCAAACCAAAAAAAAAATTATGTAACAACAATTACGTAATTCTGAGCTGTAAATTAATGAAGAAGGATAAACTGATACAAATGTTCAGCGCTATTTATATTCTTACAGTAACATATTTAGGAGCTAAGGCTTTTCATCATCTATAAGTACAGTTCTATGTACTGATGTGAACATTTTTTCGTACAGTTTATGTACAGTTCTTAACGCATGTTAAAGTTGAGCACACGCTCCAGAGTGGATTTAATCATCGCACGGAATACAGATATGTGTACAGAGCTGAAAACTTTAGAATGAGATATCCGTAATCCCGGTCAGTTAATTAATCTGGAGATTAATAGCAAGAGGTTAACAAGCATTATTTAATCTCGAGATTAAGAAAAAGGCTGGATCAAGCATTGATCTCGATATCCACAATTCTAATGTATTCCGCTCTGTGCTCGCGCATTTTAATTATGCTTTTTTCGCTTTTGTAAAATATTATATTATCAAATCAGTATTTAAACATTTAATGAACCTTTACTTACCGGTTTAAATTTACTTAAATATTCGTGTATTTAGTCACCCTTAAATTAGTCGTGTATAATTTAGTCACCCTTAAATTTACATGGAATTGAAATTAAGACTGAACATTTGGTTGTATTTGTAATCGACTAAGCATATCCTTAATGAATTCATGGCTTGTTAAAAGCAATATTTTATATTCATGACTTCGCATTCCACGCAACACGGTGCATTTATAAGGTTATCTGTTCTTACGTATTCTTGCCCTGAACTTAAATAAATTGTGATTTTATATTATTCATTATAGAACCTGTAGCTTTAGCATATATTATATGATAAATTTTTAGAAACAAATACATTCAGTTGAACAAGAAGATTTTTATCTTTTATTCTCTTGGTTTCAGATAAATATGCCGAATAAGGTTGAGAAGGATGAGGTTGAGGAGGTAGAGGCTGGGGATGTGGAGGCTGTGGAGGATAAGAATAAGGATAGAAAACATGATTGGGGAGCAGCAGATCTAGAGAAGGTATGGAGACGCGAGTAAGCGAGCTGCAACATCTGCTTCTGGTCTAAACAATTCGGAAGTCCCATTATTATTGTTCACATTGTTCTATTCTAAGATCCAAAGTTTTAGATTCTGGTGAAATTATTGAACTAGGTTCTTTTATCCATAGGATTACTTTTAAGTGAATTTTTTTACAGGATCTCTCATTTTAAAGAGTGGGCTGTTCATGGATTTAATTCGGGAGACAAAAACTGCGAAATGAAATGAAAATTCTCATAGTTTGGCTACCAAGGTCAAGAATTTCAAATTTGCAATATAATTTGTATTTGAGCGCGTGCTCATTGAAACTGTATTTTGTATTGTAGATAATGTGCTTTTTTGTCGTTTGTTGGGGGTTTCAAATTTTGAGAAAAATTGCACTTGCATCAGTTCAAATTGGAAGTATGTATGGAAGTAAGACTTAAATCGCGAAATCAGATAAAACTTTTTGAGCTGCCTACTAAATTTGCTTTTGACCATAGGTAACATAGGTTTTCGTAGTCAGGGTATTTCAGGGATAAAATCCCCCAAAACTGCAAAAACTTGCTTTTTCTTAAAAAGAAGTATAAATAGGTCCCCATTTGAAACTTCAATTGATAGAAAAAGGTTCATAATATATCTAGTTTTACTTCTGTGTTCCTTTTTCAGAAAAACGAGTAATATTTGAAAAACTATCTCGAGACCATTATTTTTGGCATTACATTTGGTCTGAAAAAAATATTTTGAGAAAATTCTTTGGAAAAATATTCTGAAAGATAATAAATCAAACTAAATTTTTTTTCTACATGCACCTCATTCCACAATTTTAGAGACTTTATAAAAATACAAAAAATTCTAATTTAGAGGACACAATTTGAGTTTTTGCTCATCCCTGGACCACTATTTAGCAAATAACGAATCGCTATAATTTTTTCAGCCGGACTTTTGAATTAACTTCTTATCAAAAGTTTCCTATGTAGACATTAAGTTAAGACATTTTTAATCAGCGCTATAAAAGTACCGATTATATCTTAAGGTTATCAATTATAACTCTAGGTCGTTTATATCTCTTGGTCTCTGATTATATCTCTAAGGACCGATTACATCTCTAGGTTACCGATTATATCTCTAGGTTACCATTATATCTCTAGGTTACCATTATATCTCCAGGTTAGCAAGTATATCTCTAGGTTACCAATAATATATCTCCAGGTTGTCGATTATATCTTTATTTTGGTTATTGGTGAATTAATCTCTGGACCCCAGTTAGGGTATATTGTGAATCTGTATAGAGTTTATAGGTTCACTGAGCAACTATTTATATCACTATTTTTACTCAAACAATGTCTCTATCATATCGTTGGTAAATGTTTTTAAACATTTTAGGATTTCTAGCGTTTTAACTTCTAGGTTACCGATTATATATCTAGGTCAATTATAAAAGCTCTAGGTTACCGATTTTATCCCTGGGTTACCGATAATATCTCAAGGTTACCTATTATATCTCTAGGTTACCGGTTATGTTTCTAGGTTACCGATTATATCTCTAGGTTACCTATTATATCTCAAGGTTACCTATTATATCTCTAAGTTACCGGTTATGTTTCTAGGTTACCGATTATATCTCTAGGTTATCTATTATATCTCAAGGTTACCGGTTATGTTTCTAGGTTACCGATTATATCTCTAGGTTACCTATTATATCTCAAGGTTACCGATTATATCTCTAGGTTACCTATTATATCTCTAGGTTACCTATTATATCTCAAGGTTACCGGTTATGTTTCTAGGTTACCGATTATATCTCTAGGTTACCGATTATATCTCTAGGTTACCTATTATATCTCTAGGTTACCGGTTATGTTTCTACTAGGTTACCGATTATATCTCTAGGTTTCCTATAATATCTCAAGGTTGCAGATTATATCTCTAGGTTACCATTATATCTTTAGGTTACCTATTATATCTCAAGGTTACCTATTATATCTCAAGGTTACCTATTATATCTCTAGGTTACCGGTTATGTTTCTAGGTTACCGATTATATCTCTAGGTTACCTATTATATCTCTAGGTTAGCGGTTATGTTTCTAGGTTACCGATTATATCTCTAGGCTACCGATTAAGTGCATCTATAGGTTACTGATTATATCTCTAGGTTAGCGGTTATGTTTCTAGGTTACCGATTATGCTGAGGAGATGGAGATTTTATCTACCGGAAATGAGCTTGAGGATGCCATTACTGCAATTAGGAACAAACAAGCTCTGAAAACTGCGGAGAAACTTGCCAGGGAACGAGAGCTGGCAAAGGTGAAAAAAATTCTGAATCTTTTCCATAAAATTTTTTTGAGAGAAAAAAATAGCCTTGTGGCATTTTAAAAATAAGTTAGAAGCCCCATTTGATGTGCTAATATTCATCAATTGGATCAACCAGACATATTAAAGAATCTTATTTTCTATGAGTAAACAGAAAATCTTTCAGGTAACCGTGAACAAAGAGGACATAGAGTTAATAGTTGCCGAGATGGAGCTGAGCAAGGAGCGTGCGGACCGCTGTCTACGCGAGCATGACGGAGATGTTGTCGCTGCTCTCACGTCTCTAGTCAATTCCTAAATTATTTACAATAAACTTATGTTACAATGTCTTATACTTGTATTCTTGTCCATTGTCCTCATTTATCTAATTGCAGATTTTTTAAAAATGATCCGGGTGCCCGGGTTGGTTGGTGTTTATCTCCTTCTCCCGGTCCTATACATTCTCCCAGTCTGTGTTGGAACACAGGATTCGAACCCTGATCCCCAGGGTTATGTCATGTACTGTCCTTGTATGGGCAGATTTGGGAACCAAGCTGATCACTTTCTTGGGTCTCTTGGCTTTGCTAAGGGTTTAGATCGGACCCTTGTTCTCCCTCCATGGATTGAGTATCAGACAGGACGAAGAGGATCTGTAATGGTTCCGTTTGATTCTTATTTCAATATTACAAAAGTCTCAGAATTTCATAGGGTTGTCACGATGGAGTACTTCTTCGACCACCTGGCCGGCAGCGTTTGGCCGCCGGGAGAAAGAATATCGTTCTGCTATGGTGAAAGAAGAGGACCTATAGAGCAGTCTTGTAACGCAAAAGATGGCAACCCCTTCGGACCGTTCTGGGACACCTACAACGTTAGTTTCGACCGGAGTGAGATGTACGGCCCTCTGTCCTACGACGTGTATCACCAGGATGCCGGAACTGTTTGGAACCGGAACTATCCTCCGGAGAAGTTTCCTGTTCTAGCGTTTACCGGAGCTCCAGCATCATTTCCGGTTCAACTGGATAACGTTAAGCTCCAGGAGTTTGTGGTGTTTAATGAGTTCTGGCGAGGTTTAGCAGAGAACTGGGTGAAGAGGAATCTACCTAAAGGTCCGTTTGTCGGAATTCATCTGAGGAACGGGATGGATTGGGATAAAGCCTGCGAGCATATATCTTCAAGTAATCATCTCTTCTCCTCTCCACAATGCCTCGGGTATAGAAATGAAAACGGAGAACTATATCAGGAACTCTGTATCCCATCTGACTCCACTATCGTTAAACAGATCAAGAAGGCTGTGAAGAAGGTGGGAGCTGTGGCGATATTTATCGCTAGTGATAACGATTTCATGGTTCGGCTCCTCTCTGAGAAGTTAAAGAACCTAGGCGTGTCTCTTCATCATCAGGATGAAGGGGACTCAATACCCCACCTAGATCTGGCAATCCTATCCCGGAGCAACTTCTTTATTGGAAACTGTATTTCATCCTTCTCCGCGTTTGTTAAACGGTCCCGGGATGTCGAGGGTCTTCCTTCAGGATTCTGGGGATACCCTCGGCCAAGGAATACTCATGACGAACTCTGATGACTCCGATGAAACAACCAAATGAAAAAATCTAAACCGTCCATCACAAAAAAGTACCTAAAATATTTCCGAACTTTTGTGATAGTTCTATGAATGTTGAAACTTGTAATCTACATATTTTGTAAAAATATTCTTTAAACTTTTAAAAATCTTCTGAAGAAAAGTTTTCTCGTTAACTATAAACGTTACAACGGTTAAATTTCTGGTAAAATATTGCTCAAATCTACTATTATGTACAAACAGTTAAATATATTAAGTGTAAACAGTATTATTAAAGTTTGAGCTTTTCCGAAGCACTTGATTCTAGGATTCTAATTGGTTACAGGGGTTTATTAAAGATTTTGGGGCAGATTTTATGCGTCATATTTTCTTTGTAATGTGTGTACACTGTATACATGTAAATTGTACATGTACATGTACAATGCTCACTCAGAGCCCGTTCTCTCTATAGATAGTGGTCGTGTAGTTCATGTAATTTGGGGGAGGATATGCTGGCCGCTAGATGTCTTACTCTGAATTCTTATCTGATAGATAGATAATTTCTCCGTACACTTGACGACCAATTTAGGAGACGTCAAGTTGTCGACCAATGTAGTTTATTGAAGGAACGGCCTCTGATAAATCCTAGATTAACCCCTAAATTATTTTAACAATGATCTGATTTTTTAAACGATTGTTTTTGGTGAATCATGTTTGTCTGTATATATTTAGTTTCTTTTCCATCATATATTATTCACCTTTTTTGTTCTTGTAGCCAAATGTTATATTATGCCGGTGAATGTTTTCTACATTAGAAAAAAAAAATTTTCAAATAATGATAATTGAATGGGGATCTTGTTAAACATTTAATGTAAACCTTCAACTGTATTTTAAAATCCGTAAAATATTACAAACTAGAAATTCATGGCGCTTCGCGCCCATCTTCTATTTTAATTGTGAACATGTTCTTTTTGTTATTTTATAACAAACAAGAAAAAAATTTTAAGGATTTTAAAAAAAATTCGCGGATTTTCAAGAATTCAAATTTTTTTTACAAAATTAAAAACCTCAAAACACATTTAAAAATTTTTTTTTATCATACATAAACCTTCCCTGTGGTCACGTGATGTCCCACAAAAAATTTGTGCCCGATCGGTTCAGCAGTTTTGACGTTTATTGGATACAAACAAACAGACAGACAAGCCAAATTTATATATAGATTTGAGATTCAATTCCAACCTGAAAGGGCAATTTCTGCAAAGCTTTTGAGATGTCTCGAGGAATGCTGAATTAAGGGACTGAAAGCTTGATTTCAAGTGACTATGAGCTTGATTTCAAGGGACTAGCTTGATTTCAAGGGACTATGAGCTTGATTTCAAGGGACTATGAGCTTGATTTCAAGGGACTATGAGCTTGATTTCAAGTTACTGGAAGCTTTATTTCAAGGGACTGTAAGCTTGATTTCATAGGACTGGAAGCTTGATTCCAAGGAAAGGGAAGATTTATTCCTAGGGACTGTAAGCTTGAATTAAAGGGACTATAAGCTTGATATCAAGGGACTATAAGCTTGATATCAAGGGACAATTTAAGCTTGATTTCAAGGGACTGTAAGCTTGATTTCAAGGGTCTGATCAAGTTTAATTTAGATATCCCACTGATTATTTTCATTTGTGGCTTATCTACATAAGTGACTAGAGCTCCTTGAGCATTTTTACTTCAGGAAAACATCCAGGAATTTTCAGAATTTTCAAACCTAGAAAAACGACCATTTCTTCCACAATATTATAATAATAATAATAATGTATATTTCAAATTAGTTAAATTAGGTTAAACGATAACAATGTATGTACAAGTTATGGTCATGGAATAAAATCAGTGATATATTACATATTTACAATTACAGACACTGTTTGCGGACTAGAAAGTCTTCAGACTGTATAAACTAGCCCAAAAATTTGTTCTTATTTGTTCTTTTTTAGACTGTACTATTGAGCGATGAGATATACCAGATACTGTGCATGGTGGTTAGCGATTCCTTGAATACAGAGACAGAGTGGAGTAAATTAAAATAATGAATACTTTTAGTTATGGAGCAGTAGGGTTTGGGACAAGCCGATTCAGTTGGCAATCAAGTTTAATAAGATAAAATATAATTTGAATACAGTGAACTTTTAAATGAGGATTTTGATTCAAGAATTTAAAGTCATTTTCTAGTGAATTCCACAGTTTTGGTAGAAAATGGGTTGGAAATTTATGTAAACTAGATTTCTTACAAAGTTTTGTAACAATGTTATTTCTTCTAGTCGAAATTGATTTCTGGAACATATTAGAAAAGTAAGTAGGCAGCCTTCCATGATAAAATAAATGCATAAATATATTACAATTGAATTCAAAGAGATCATTAAACTTGAGGATATCAAGTTTCTTGAAAATAGAGTCAGTATATTTGCATTATATGTATTTCTACTAATATTTCTGATACACTTTTTCTGGCATTTAATAATCCCTTTCAGTTTAGATTTTGAATTAATCAGATAAAGATTTCAAGGGGACCGACGTGAATCGGGCATTGCCATAAGTTTAGAGGAACGTGTCGAATGAATCGAATAAGGCGTGATATCTTCTAATTTACGCTTTGGTTGTCATACATTTTGTTTGTTTTGGTTTAATCCAGTTCAAACACCTGCCAGTTGTCATTAGCAGGTGGAAACTCATATCTTACAATTGACTTTAAAAATTCGTAAACTAAGACACAGATCAGCTTGCGTTCTTATTTTGTTTTAATGATACAAATGTATGTTTTATTAAACCCATGAAAAATGCGCAATTTTAACTCCCTGTTGTAAACTTTGTTATGGTTTCTGATTTTGAAAATGAGATTTTCTGCTTTACTGCAACAGATATCATTTGTGGAACGTGCGCCGTTGGTATGGAAAGAGGGATGGGGGGGGAGGGGGAGAGAGATTTTAAATTTATTGAAAAAAGTTGTCAATTAATTGAATGAATAAGTTCAACTTCTTAGATCTATTATTTTTTCAACTTAAGAAGCTAGTATTTATCCCTGTTATATTAGATCTAGTGAATCTAGGTCTTGGTTCATGTTTCTCCCAATATTTGCGTGCTCCGGGAGCATTCAACCTTGACGGAGTTGGCTTGGAACCGGAGAACCAATGTCGTCTTCAGAGCAAATATTTTTTAAAAACATAAACATTGCTTAAGTGGCATTTTTGACAGTCCGTTTGTGCAAAATTATGTAATTAAATGTCACGCTTAATTGATTTTTACGATAGAAATTGATAACTCAAAAATTCATTAATTTTAATGTTTTGGTGGATTTAGGACGGTTGAGAATAGAACGCGGAACGGAGCTTTGAGTCAACAGTAAACAGAACCAGTGACTGTCCCAGCTCCCACCGGTTTTCCCCTTCTCTCCTTTCATTTTTATGCATAAATCATAATATAGCGAGTTGCTCTTTATGACTCATGACGGTAATCATTCGTAGCAAGTGCGTCATCAGTATATAGTCTTGAACCAGCGAAATATAACAATGTTTGTTGATGGTTAGTAAAACGTGGAGAATCGAAAATCTTTCACAAAACAGTATTTTCAGATTTGATAAAATATGCCTCGTAGCAGGAGTAGGAGTAGGTCACCTAGACGAAGGAGATCCAAGTCCAGGGATAGGGGGGAGAGACGTCGACGAGACCGAGATGATTCTCGGGACAGGAAAAGAGAACGGGTTCGATCTCGTGAGCGTCCTGTTGGTCCTAAACCTGTCCTACCCGTCCCTCCTCCAGCAATGAAATATCTAACTGAGAAAGATACGGAAGGGAAAACTCAGGTAATCTATTTAAGTTGTTTACAAATAATTTTTCTTTTCAACACATCACATATCATATTTGTTATTATAGACACTCAATTTTGCTTTTCTTATTTTGAAATATGTCAGCTTGAGCAAGACACAAAATTGTTTTGATTGAGTCCATATGGAAAATTAAAAAAATCTTTTTGCATAAAAACTATATATATTGAACATTAGGGTCTATCCTAGAGAACGATTTATGGACCCCCCGCCCCCACTCCTATCAATTTTGTACATCATTTTTTTTTATCGATTTTACAACAATATTAGTATATATTTTAAGATAGGTTAGGTTAAGACACTTACTGAACCGAGCGCTGCGGCTAAGTCAGGCTAGGGGGCGAGCGCTGCGGCTATTACAGGCTAGGGATGCCTGGCGCTGCGGCCACATGACCAACTTTATTCATGTGTTCAATATGAGATGCATGTACAAAACTGATATAATGCGGGGGGAGGGGGTTGGTCCAAAAATCGTTCTCTAAGAAATTACCGAACATTACTTCCACTAGTAAAATTCGTTTTTTTTAAGATGCTGTACAGATGTAACAATTTTCTAAATTTTGATACCTTGGAATGTTAAAATAGATTTAAATTTTTTTTTAAAGTATCTTTTTTTTGTTATCATTCTTTCCATTCAAAACTTTCCAGCTCTGATGAAACTGTGTCTAGGATGAGATTGATATGATGAAGATCATGGGTTTCTCCGGGTTCAACACAACCAAGAACAAGAAGGTTGAGAACAATGACTCCGGAGCTATCCATACTCATAGCAAGAGGAAATATAGACAGTACATGAATAGAAAAGGAGGGTTCAACAGACCTCTAGACGCCATTCTTTAAATATAAAATTTTTATTTATATCTCTCAATAATATTAATTTTGTATGTTTTGAAACCCCCCCTTTCCAGCTACCTAATACGTCAAAATTGAAGATGAAAAAAACGAGTCATATTGTTATTTTATGTTTTACTAATATAAAATAGATTTTTTAATATAAAAACTAGACAATATCCTTATTTCTTATTGATTCTAGTTTATTCGAACAATTTTTTCTTCAGATAAAATGTTAAACTGAAATGTGCGGAATTTATTTCTATATTGGGGACGGGTCTACTCGAGAGGATTATCGGATATTTGAAGCTAAATGTATTTGCATGATAAAAAGGTATGAAATTTAAAATCATCTTTCATATTTTGTATATTCAACTTTTACTTGACTAAATTGATTTGACGGTTTGATTTGATTTGATTTGAGATTTGAGATTTGAGATTTGAGATTTGACAAATGAATTATAGGCGTGGTCCGGACAAGCAGTCTTTCCTTGACCTGGATAAGGTTCGGGTTTACAGCTCAGTGCTCTGGCTCCAGGTTAGTCTAAGGTTTATAAAAAAAATTCGCAATATGTATTTCAGTATTTAGAGATTGTTAACTTTATTTTAAATAACACCTTAGTCAAAGTGCGTCATCAAAGATCCACAGTAGTACCTTGAAACTGTATACAAAGTACGGAAACTTTCTAGTTTTAGCTCTGGGTTGGTTTAAACTTTGAAAAAGGATTGAAAAGTTGGCTGTTAGGTCTGGGTTAAATCAAACCTGGATAAAGGTTTGAAAAGTTGGTTGTTAGGTCTGGGTTAAATCAAACCTGGATAAAGGTTTGAAAAGTTGGTTGTTAGGTCTGGGTTAAATCTAACCTGGATAAAGGTTTGAAAAGTTGGTTGTTAGGTCTGGGTTAAATCAAACCTGGATAAAGGTTTGAAAAGTTGGTTGTTAGGTCTGGGTTAAATCAAACCTGGATAAAGGTTTGAAAAGTTGGTTTTTAAGTATGGGTTAAATCAAACCTGGATAAAGGTTTGAAAAGTTGGTTGTTAGGTCTGGGTTAAATCAAACCTGTATAAACGTTTGAAAAAGTTGGTTGGTCTGGGTTAAATCAAACCTGGATAAAGATTTGAAAAGAACAGTTTTGAATTGTAGACAGAAGTTTTCTAAAAAATATCCTGGTTAGATTGAGTATATATTCCAGGGGGAGGATGTTGTTGAGCAGCCTAAATCCACGGAGGATCATCTTCTAATGTGGAACGGAGATGTTTTTAAATATGATGATACACAACTAGCTTCAGGTTCATCAGATACTGATTTTATCTTCTCCAAGTTAAGTGAATGTAGGACGGATAATGAAGTGATAAATGTATTTCAAAGTATTCAGGGACCTTGGGCCTGTGTATTCTGGGACAAAAAGAAAAATATTCTTTGGTTCGGACGAGATTTTTTCGGACGCCAAAGCTTGTTAATTCATCAGAGTAAGATTGGTTTAATCTTAAGTTCTGTTACTCCGACGGATGAAACCTTTAAATTTAACGAGGTTCGAGCAGACGGGATTTATAAACTCAACCTGCATCATCCAACTGATAAACCTGTTCTTTTCCCTTGGGATTGCTTACCTCAGGACGGTTACGAACCGGAGCTAACAGGGTTCAGTTTATCCTGTCCAGTTCGACTGATCAGTAACAACCCGGAGAAGGTCAACTTGAATCCAACCTTAGATCCTGAACTGGTTCTAGAGACTCTACTCTTGAACCCTGTGATTGATATTATTGTATCTGAGTTGCTTCATCAACTGATGGAGGCTGTAAGAATAAGAATAGAACTGCAGCCGGGGAGATGCAAGGACTGTATTCAGGTAATCTAGGTCATTCGTTGTATACATATAATTATTTATTTATATATATATATAGGTATGCTTTTTTACGAGATACTTATATTCTAATGAATATTATTTATAAATTTTATTCTGTTAAGGTTAAAGTTTTAGAATGAACACATAATTTCTAGTTACCTCTCATTTATAGAGTGGCATCCTTAATATTCAGTTTTCTTTTACAAGATACTTATATTCTAATCATTCTTGTTCATTGTTTATATTTTCTATTTTATTCTTTTAAGGTAAAAGTTTTAGATTGTTAAATCTAATTTCAAGTGACCTCTAATTTATAGAGTGGCATCCTTTATATTTAGTTCTTTAATTTACCAGAAACATTTATTCTTATTAATATTTCTTTAATTGTTCATTTTATTCTTGTAAATTTTAGACTATAGATGTCATTTCAACATACCTCCCATTGTCGACTGGCATTTCCGATTCACAATTGTAACTTTCAAAGACGGCTTTCATTTTTGTCGCTTAAAACAGTAGGTACAAACTATGCGAGGAAACTGGAGTGTTCGGGGGGACTCCATGAAAATGATGTACAAACTATGCGAGGAAACTGGAGTGTTCGGTGGGACTCCATGAAAATGATTTACAAACTATGCGAGGAAACTGGAGTGTTCGGTGGGACTCCATGAAAATGATGTACAAACTATGCGAGGAAACTGGAGTGTTCGGGAGGAACTCCAAGAAAATGATGTGTACAAACTATGCGAGGAAACTGGAGTGTTCGGGAGGAACTCCAAGAAAATGATGTACAAACTATACGAGGAAACTGGAGTGTTCGGTGGGACTCCATGAAAATGATGTACAAACTGTGCGAGGAAACTGGAGTGTTCGGGAGGAACTCCAAGAAAATGATGTACAAACTATACGAGGAAACTGGAGTGTTCGGTGGGACTCCATGAAAATGATGTACAAACTATGCGAGGAAACTGGAGTGTTCGGTGGGACTCCATGAAAATGATTTACAAACTATGCGAGGAAACTGGAGTGTTCAGGCGGAACTCCAAGAAAATGATGTACAAACTATACGAGGAAACTGGAGTGTTCGGTGGGACTCCATGAAAATGATGTACAAACTATGCGAGGAAACTGGAGTGTTCGGGAGAACTCCATGAAAATGACTTGAATATCCCGTGAATCTTAGTTAAGTCTACAGTTCCTTTCAGGGCTTTAAAAACTGAACTTAATAAGAAAGAACAATGTGAATGTTCATTAGAATTCTCAAATGGTAATAGAGAGAGCCTTCACGTGGTGCAACCGACAGTGCTGCGAAGCACTGCAAAGCCTCTCATCAAACTCTTCAGTTTCTGACAAGGAACCAAGAGATCTTTCTTTTCATCATCCTTGTGTTTAGTTTGCGGAGAAATGTGATCATCCTTGTGTTTAGTTTGCGGAGAAATGTGATCATCCTTGTGTTTAGTTTGCGGAGAAATGTGACCATCCTTGTGTTGGAGTTCTATTCTCTGGTGGGTTGGATTCAGCCGTCCTAGCTTTACTTGCAGCAACTATTCTTAAACAGGAGAATAGGTAGGGGCAACTCCTTTTTATAAACTTTCTATAGTTCACATAGAGTTAGATTTAATAACGACTTACTCTTATCTGAAGGTTAAATCCCAATAAGTTTTAATAACCTTAAGTAAAGAAAACAGAATAAGTTAAAATCAGTCTCTGTAATTTTTTAGTCTCTTTTTTTGTGGGAACCCCGGTAATTCATTGCAATCATTTAAAGGACTGTTATTTATGCAGATATTACCAGGAGTCTGGATTTGCTGAACGTTGCTTTTGGAGGTACGGAGAGTTGTTTCCAGGTTCCGGATAGAAGCACAGGATTACAGGCTCTCCAGGTACTAGCTTAAACACTGCAGTTTCCAGGTTCCGGATAGAAGCACAGGATTACAGGCTCTCCAGGTACTAGCTTAAACACTATAGTTTCCAGGTTCTGGATAGAAGCACAGGCTCTCCAGGTAATAGCTTAAACACTGCAGTTTTCAGGTTCCGGATAGAAGCACAGGATTGCAGACTCTCCAGGTACTAGCGTAAACACTGCAGTTTTCAGGTTCGGAATATAAGCATAGGATTACAGGCTATCTAGGTACTGAATTTTTCTTGAATTATATCGTACGATGGAACCGGAATTAAGTGGCAAAATTTATAAGAGATTTAAGAAGATCTATTTTCTTAAAAGTAAAATGATACATTTCATTTAAGAACTTATCAGAAATTATAATATTCTCGAGTATACAGTATTTAGATATTTAAGAAATATAAATAAGTTTAACATCTGGAGCATGGTTAGTTTTTCTCGAATTTGAGTTCATGACCAGTTTAACTATTTATGATTTTTCGAGTTCCTTTGAGTTAAAAATGATGCAAGAATTCTATTATTTTTCTTCAATCTACAGTTCACTTAGGTTGTTTGTTCCAGGAGATGAGAGAGAATCTGCCCGGGTTTAGTTTCCGTTTAGTTGAAATCAATATAGATAAAACTGAACTTCAACGAGTGAGGAAGGAAACCATATTGGATTTGTTGAATCCTCTCAACACTGTGCTCGACGATAGTATTGGTAAGTTTATGTTTATAAAGGGACTGTCAGGGAAAATACGCCGACAGTCCCTTTAATCGATGAGTGAAGATTTACGATTTTTTTGTAAAATCAGTTTTTTTCTTCAGGAAGTGCAATTTGGTTCGCAGCTCAGGGTTCAGGAAAGGTTGAGGGGAAGGATTATTTATCTCCGTGTAGAGTTCTCCTGGCTGGGATGGGTATTGATGAACAGCTTGGAGGTTATTCTAGACATAGGTTCGGATACTTTTCATTGGAAACTTCTTTTTAAAATGTGTTTCCTATTTTTTCAATAAAATTATTTTGGATGAATGGGGGGGGGGGTTAAAAAATGGGACATCGAAAGGCAAGTTTAGTCAATAATAGTCATTCTTTTTAATACTTTTTAATTCGATTATTTTTCCTGAAAAAAATCATTTAATTTCCCCAATTCAGCGAAAGATTTCGTCCATCAGAAGTTCTTGTCAAATTTCAGTTTTTTCCTATTAGCTAAAAACTGAACAAAATGGATTAGTTTTGTAGATGGAATAACAAATTTGTGAGAAACTGAGTACGAACTACATTTCTCTAGATCACGGTTTCTGCGAGAAGGACTGCCGGGTTTAGAGGATGAACTGAGAATGGAATTATTAAGAATATCGGAGAGAAACCTGGGTCGCGATAACAGAATTGTAAGTTTTTAGCAAAAATAAAATTTTACAGGGTGTCTCAAAAACCACGGTGAATAGTTCACTTCTTTAAATCCATATGCATATCACATTTTGAAAAGTGTTAATCGGTATAATCTGTTTTTATGCTTAACTAGTTATTTTATATATTTCTATGATGTCGTAATAAGTTTGCATGGTTTTGGTACACCCTGTATCAAGATGTTGTTGATATTGTGACCACAGATTATTCCAAATCTATTTTAAGATTGGTCACGGTAGAGCAGATCTAGATTGGAACCTGTAGATTCAATTCATCTCTAATATTTATAATCTATATTTACAGGTGAGTGATCACGGAGTAGCGGCCAGGTTTCCGTTCTTGGATGAGAATGTTGTCAGTTATCTGAGCAGCCTGGATACAGAGATTAAGTGCAACTTGAACCTTCCTCGGGGGATCGGAGAGAAGTTGGTTCTCCGTCTTGCAGCGCACAAACTCGGACTAGTGAAAACTGCAAGGAAACCTAGAAATTGTTAGGATTTTAAAACTCATTTTCAAAATATTCTTACACGCCATTTTCTCCTTTTGTTTGGGGATTTTATTTTGCCGGGAATGAATTTTTTTATAATTTTCATCGATAGAAAAAAATTGAAAAAGCCTGGGGGGTGGTAACTTTAACTTTTCACGCGTATAATTTTCTTCTTCTGTTTGAACTTTTTACTTCAGAAAGGAAACAATTTTTAATTATTTTTCATTTACAGTCAAAATTGCAGATGGAGGACGCCGGTAAGGGGTCACTTGTTGTCCTTATCTAGTTTTTTTTTAATAATCTTGACAATTTTATTTCTTTAACAGGGAGCCGAAGAGAGCTGTTCAGTTCGGTAGCAGAATCGCAAAACTTGAGAATAAAAAGGAGAAAGGAGCTGATTTAGCAGTTCGGGATTAGATTAGATTATTTTTCAGAAAGACAAGATCATGTAAAATGTCCTCTGATGATTGGACAGACTCAATGCCCGGAAATATTAGCGGGTTTCTAGTGGAAGGAGAGACTAGGAACCATGTTTCTCAGCCCATTTGGGAAGTTTTAAGTATTAGCGTTGGCAACAATTTAAACATTGACATTGGACAAGAACCTTGTGAAGATTTGGGTATAATCGAACCAGAAGAACGCATGAACAGCAATGCACCAGATATTCACGGAAATATGTATAAAATGAAGCTCAAAACTACCAGAGATGTTTTCAGGCCGGAGTTAGATATTCTCTTCAAACCATTAACTAGCGATGTATCTAAGGAAGATATTAATGAGCTCCAACAACAGATTGACTACGATAAAGGTTTTAATACTTCTCCTCAATCCTTGTTCCTGGATAGATCAAGGAATGTAATGAACTCCGGTACCAATTCTTTGGTTCCCAGCAACTGCGATCTTTACAACTCATCTAGTCTAATGAAAGAAGATCTGGAGATCTGCTTAGATAATCCAGTTATTGGTGATGAATTCTTCTCTTTAAAATCTAGTCTCAGGTAACAAAATATATGTTACAAACTGTTAACAATATTTCAAGAGTTTCATTTCTGACTCATAACGTACCTTAGTTAATTGACTGTGACGATATTTCAAGAGTTTCATTTCTGATTCATAACGGTACCTTAGTTAATTTATTGTGCAAACATTTCATTTATTTATCTAAAAATTGACATTTTTCAATTGGGGGTTGATTTGATTTGATTTATTAAAGTTGGAAGCAGATTTTTGCAGCAAAGACAGTGAAATTTGCAGAAATCTATCCACGGGCTAAAAAGTACTAAACTTATAAAAATATAAATAAGGTTGATGAACGCTCCCTCTGCGCGGTATGCTGATCCTAAAAACTGGATCCTGCAACCTGTCCTTCTCCGTCCTTCCACCCTTCAAACTCGACCTGACCGCTGTTACAAAGAGCGAGAGCGTCGTGTAGTATTATCCATAGAACTGGAGAGGTTGCGTAAACTTCTCCCTAAACCTTCTCCAACCAGGAGAATGAGTATGAATGATACTCTTATCTTAGCGAGAGATTATTGTCTTCATCTCCAGGTTAAACCTAATTACAAAGAGATATATTCTAAAACAAAAATGGAATGAATCCTAAAATATATGATGGTGAGGTCAGGTTTCATCAAACCAGTGGTTGAAAAAAGTTCTTTAACTTCGTTTCTAAACAAAAAACATCTACTGATTATTATTTTCTTATTTGATAATATTTTTGACGACTGTCCTTATGAAATGTTAAGGGCAATCTTTAAAAAACTAATTAACGGGAGGGAAACATAATAGATGGGACTCGAACTAGTAACGTTTAGTGAGACCATTACAATGTGGAATAGGAAGACGATTGTTAGACTCAATTTATGATTTTAAAAAAGTCCAATGAGGATTAATAATGCAATTTAGGAGGGTTTCCAGAACAATTTAACTTAATAGAGTTACACTGGGACAATTATTATCTCTACAACAACACCAAATATACATAAAAATAATAAAATGTCGTTTTCATATGCTACAGGTTTATGTGTCCTATTGTAACAAAGAAAAAACATTTTTTCAAATTTCCTAAAAATATTCACCCCATTTTAACTGGCAGGAAAGTGTGGAAGTGGCTGAAAAAGACAGACAGGATTTGTTGCATCACAGGCTGGAGCTGATGATTAAACTGCAGTTTACTCAACTTTGATCTTGCAGAGAAAATGTCCAAACCTTACTCCGAGATAGGAACTGTTCCGGGCACTTATCGTATCATTGATGTTTACTGTCTAAAGGAAACTCTCATTTTTTATTTTTTAACGCACTTGAGCAATTTTTTCTTAAAAAAAATATAGATATAAATAAATTCGGCGTCGGAGCATTTTTCGAAATGTTTTTTTTCTATACCTGACTATTTACTATGATGAGAAGTTCCTAAAAAACTAAATACTGATTCGTTAGTAGTTTTTTAATTAATAACTTTCAGATCCTGATCCTGATATTCCCGCCAAGTTTTTTTCAAAATTTATTTTGATTGGAGATGAGAAATTGTGAAACTCAAAATAATTATTGATTTATTTTCTATTGAGCCATTCACAATATTATTATTAGTATCGCGCGGACAACCCATCATTCAATGACATAGGGGTCGGCGTTCCTCTTCACCGAAGCGTAACCATGGGTAAAATCAAGAATGTAATGAAAGGAAAGTTAATTGCAGTTGCGTATACTCTGCGTACATATTGAAACCAGTTCTCTCTGGGCGGAATTTGTAAGCAAGAATAGATGCCTCAGTGTTTGTTTAGTATCAGAGGAGGTTAAAAGCATTGAATTTTGATAATTTTGATAATTCACATAAGAGTTTCACATGACCAGAATATTTCATTGATTATTTATGTGAAAGATGGATCCCATGTAAGGCTTCGACATCCGTCTTGTGTTTACATTACCGCCCAGTGACCGTACACTGCAGTACAAAAGATGCGTACACCTCTGAAATAACTTTCCTTGTATTAAATCCTTGGGTAAAATGGTCTGCCTTGTTCTACTTATCGGGCATACGCATTACGCAGTACACAGTGAGTCCTAAACAAAATTCAAACCCGATATGATCCATTACGAACCAAGCGTACACGGGTAAGTGGCTGGAGCTCGACCCTGGAGATCAACGTAACATTGCCTAGGACATGATACTTTGACTGTAGGTAATATTGATAAGAGGAAGGAGACTAAACCAGTCAGTCTGCAGATTTATTACTAAATCGATTTAAGTTTAAAGAAAATAAGTTTTGATTAAAAATGTGAGTTGGTTCAGGAGGTTTTGAATCAGATAATGAGATGCTCCTGCGAATCTGATTCTGGATTTTCTATTTATCAGGTTTATGATCTTTAAAGTAGTTTTCTTCCACATACACACACAAGACTGTACAATATTCACATTAAGATGGATGTGTACCTTAATCGATGAGAAATTAAAATTATTACGAGGAAAATGTTAAATTTCTCGTATTTTGTGCTAATATCAAATCTTATTTTATCATAAGATTGCAGTTTGGATTCAGTTAATATTAGAACTAATACCAAATAGCAGTGCTTAGGATCCATTTAATTTTGATGCGGATCCGGATCCGGATCCTGGATCCGCACTGAAAAAAATGGATCAGGATCCGGATCCGGTTCCAGGTCATTTCTTTAAGATTTACTGTTTTTTTAACACAAAATAATTTTCAAATTTTTTGTTTTATTTTTTTCGCTTGTTTTTAGCCTAAAACTTGAGTAACCATTCAGAAATGAGGAAATTTTTATAATCTCTCTTTTTTCAAAAGTTCAGAATTGGGGTTTAGGAGTAATGAAGTTTTTTTTTGCAGGTTTTGGTTGATATTTTACCCCTTGGATCCGGATTTTTTGCGGCTCCGAATCCAGGAAGCCAAAATCTTGCGGATCCAACGGATTCGGATCCTAAGCACTGCCAAATAGTGCATTGAAGTTAATAATATTACAACTATAATATATTTTCTTGAAAATCATTCAACCACCCCCATCTCTAAATAAATCCTTTAATAATCAAACATAATGGATGTCCAAATCGGCGCGAATTAAAAAGCTGCTTAAAAATGCCCGTTTTGCGTAGAACCTATATCTTTTTCAAAACTCCCAAAGCCTATTTTATTTTTATTAACATTACAAATAAATCTATCATTTTTATTTTTTAAAGTTGTTAGTTCATCGTCGAAAAATGCTAACAATCCACCACCAGCTATATTAAATATATTAAATATGTAACTTTCCATTCCTTTCCTTTTCCTTTTATTTTTTATATTTTTTAGAGTTGGGGGGAAATATTCCCACAACCTCTAGTTTTGAAGGTTTCTGAATAATTTCTCCTGAAACACTTGATTTTGTAAGTTTTTGTTATATTTCATGAATATATAATTACTTACTTTAAAAAAAAATAATTTTCCCCCCAGTACACAAGGAATGTTAGTTCAGAATTGGAGAAGTTTAAGGTTTTTTTTGGTGAAAATAATGATTTTGGGTAAGAATTATCATAAATAGGG